>NC_089814.1:38777054-39077054 GCF_029633855.1 Hoplias malabaricus | reverse complement strand
AATATGTGACCTCTTCAGATCTTCTTCAAACCCACACCGTGTGTCAGAGAGGTCCTGACGAAGACAGTGGTGTGGTAATTGTTGCCCTACCACATCCCAAAGCTAAGATATAGGGACATGCTGTGCTGCATAAAATTAATAACTGTAAATTTCATGATGGGAATCCTACTTCCAGTGAAGCTAGGTAAACACATGAGTAGAAGGGTGCGATCAGAAAAGCCTAGTCAGTCCAATATATCCTACATTGCATCTGTATTTTGCTTTATTGGACGTATAAAAAGCTCATAAATTTAATTCCAATATATTCAACACCAATAAACCTATTAAGAGAAAATCCCAGTTAAGTTTGTCCTCATATCTCAGCTTTGGGACGAGATAGGCTGAAAATAATCACACCTTTGTGTAAGTCAGGACCTGCCTAATCAACATCGTGAGTTTGGAAGAAATCTGAGATGGTCAAAAATTTAGTCTAAAAAAACACAAAGGGGTACCTCTTAGTGTTTTTTTGGGTGAAATATGTGACCTCCTCAGCTCTTCTTCAAACCCACACCGTGTGTCAGAGAGGTCCTGACGAAAACAGTGGTGTGGTAATTTTTGCCCTACCACATCCCAAAGCTAAGATATAGGGACATGCTGTGCTGCATAAAATTAATAACTGTAAATTTCATGATGGGATTCCTACTTACAGTGAAGCTAGGTAAACACATGAGAAGAAGGGTGCGATCAGAAAAGCCTAGTCAGTCCAATATATCCTACATTGCATCTGTATTTTTCTTTATTGGATGTATAACAAGCTCATAAATTTAATTCCAATATATTCAACACAAATAAACCTATTGAGAGAAAATCCCACTTACGTTAGACCTCATATCTCAGCTTTGGGATGAGATAGGCTGGAAATAATCACACCTTTGTGTAAGTCAGGACCTGCCTAATCAACATCGTGAGTTTGGAAGAAATCTGAGACAGTCAAAAATTTAGTCTGAAAAAACACAAAGGGGTACCCCTTAGTGTTTTTTTGGGTGAAATATGTGACCTCTTCAGATCTTGTTCAAACCCACACCGTGTGTCAGGGAGGTCCTGAAGAAGACAGTGGTGTGGTAATTTTTGTCCTACCACATCCCAAAGCTAAGATATAGGGACATGCTGTGCTGCATAAAATTAATAACTGTAAATTTCATGATGGGATTCCTACTTCCAGTGAAGCTAGGTAAACACATGAGTAGAAGGGTGCGATCAGAATAGCCTAGTCAGTCCAATATATCCTACATTGCATCTGTATTTTTCTTTATTGGATGTATAACAAGCTCATAAATTTAATTCCAATATATTCAACACCAATAAACCTATTGAGAGAAAATCCCAGTTAAGTTTGTCCTCATATCTCAGCTTTGGGATGAGTTAGGCTGAAAATAATCACACCTTTGTGTAAGTCAGGACCTGCCTAATCAACATCGTGAGTTTGGAAGAAATCTGAGACGGTCAAAAATTTAGTCTAAAAAAACACAAAGGGGTACCTCTTAGTGTTTTTTTGGGTGAAATATGTGACCTCCTCAGCTCTTCTTCAAACCCACACCGTGTGTCAGAGAGGTCCTGACGAAAACAGTGGTGTGGTAATTTTTGCCCTACCACATCCCAAAGCTAAGATATAGGGACATGCTGTGCTGCATAAAATTAATAACTGTAAATTTCATGATGGGATTCCTACTTACAGTGAAGCTAGGTAAACACATGAGAAGAAGGGTGCGATCAGAAAAGCCTTGTCAGTCCAATATATCCTACATTGCATCTGTATTTTTCTTTATTGGATGTATAACAAGCTCATAAATTTAATTCCAATATATTCAACACAAATAAACCTATTGAGAGAAAATCCCAGTTAAGTTTGTCCTCATATCTCAGCTTTGGGATGAGATAGGCTGAAAATAATCACACCTTTGTGTAAGTCAGGACCTGCCTAATCAACATCGTGAGTGTAAGTGTTTTTTTGGGTGAAATATGTGACCTCTTCAGATCTTCTTTAAACCCACACCATGTGTCAGAGAGGTCCTGACGAAGACAATGGTGTGGTAATTGTTGCCCTACCACATCCCAAAGCTAAGATATAGGGACATGTTGTGCTGCATAAAATGTATAACTGTAAATTTCATGATGGGATTCCTACTTCCAGTGAAGCTAGGTAAACACATGAGTAGAAGGGTGCGATCAGAAAAGCCTAGTCAGTCCAATATATCCTACATTGCATCTGTATTTTGCTTTATTGGACGTAAAACAAGCTCATAAATTTAATTCCAATATATTCAACACCAATAAACCTATTGAGAGAAAATCCCAGTCAAGTTAGTCCTCATATCTCAGCTTTGGGATGAGATAGGCTAAATATAATCACACCTTTGTATAAGTCAGGACCTGCCTAATCAACATCGTGAGTTTGGAAGAAATCTGAGATGGTCAAAAATTTAGTCTAAAAAAACACAAAGGGGTACCCCTTAGTGTTTCTTGGGTGAAATATGTGACCTCTTCAGATCTTGTTCATACCCACACCGTGTGTCAGGGAGGTCCTGACGAAAACAGTGGTGTGGTAATTTTTGTCCTACCACATCCCAAAGCTAAGATAAAGGGACATGCTGTGCTGCATAAAATTAATAACTGTAAATTTCATGATGGGAATCCTACTTCCAGTGAAGCTAGGTAAACACATGAGTAGAAGGGTGCGATCAGAAAAGCCTAGTCAGTCCAATATATTCTACATTGCATCTGTATTTTGCTTTATTGGACGTATAACAAGCTCATAAATTTAATTCCAATATATTCAACACCAATAAACCTATTGAGAGAAAATCCCAGTTAAGTTTGTCCTCATATCTCAGCTTTGGGATGAGATAGGCTAAAAATAATCACACCTTTGTGTAAGTCAGGACCTGCCTAATCAACATCGTGAGTTTGGAAGAAATCTGAGACGGTCAAAAATTTAGTCTGAAAAAACACAAAGGGGTACCCCTTAGTGTTTATTTGGGTGAAATATGTGACCTCTTCAGATCTTGTTCAAACCCACACCGTGTGTCAGGGAGGTCCTGACGAAGACAGTGGTGTGGTAATTGTTGCCCTACCACATCCCAGAGCTGAGATATAAGGACATGTTGTGCTGCATAAAATGTATAACTGTAAATTTCATGATGGGATTCCTACTTCCAGTGAAGCTAGGTAAACACATGAGTAGAAGGGTGCGATCAGAAAAGCCTAGTCAGTCCAATATATCCTACATTGCATCTGTATTTTGCTTTATTGGACGTATAACAAGCTCATAAATTTAATTCCAATATATTCAACACCAATAAACCTATTGAGAGAAAATCCCAGTTAAGTTTGTCCTCATATCTCAGCTTTGGGATGAGATAGGCTGAAAATAATCACACCTTTGTGTAAGTCAGGACCTGCCTAATCAACATCGTGAGTTTGGAAGAAATCTGAGATGGTCAAAAATTTAGTCTAAAAAAACACAAAGGGGTACCCCTTAGTGTTTTTTTGGGTGAAATATGTGACCTCTTCAGATCTTCTTTAAACCCACACCATGTGTCAGAGAGGTCCTGACGAAGACAATGGTGTGGTAATTGTTGCCCTACCACATCCCAAAGCTAAGATATAGGGACATGTTGTGCTGCATAAAATGTATAACTGTAAATTTCATGATGGGATTCCTACTTCCAGTGAAGCTAGGTAAACACATGAGTAGAAGGGTGCGATCAGAAAAGCCTAGTCAGTCCAATATATCCTACATTGCATCTGTATTTTGCTTTATTGGACGTATAACAAGCTCATAAATTTAATTCCAATATATTCAACACCAATAAACCTATTGAGAGAAAATCCCAGTTAAGTTTGTCCTCATATCTCAGCTTTGGGATGAGATAGGCTAAAAATAATCACACCTTTGTGTAAGTCAGGACCTGCCTAATGAACATTGTGAGTTTGGAAGAAATCTGAGACGGTCAAAAATTTAGTCTGAAAAAACACAAAGGGGTACCCCTTAGTGTTTTTTGGGTGAAATATGTGACCTCTTCAGATCTTGTTCAAACCCACACCGTGTGTCAGGGAGGTCCTGACGAAGACAGTGGTGTGGTAATTTTTGTCCTACCACATCCCAAAGCTAAGATATAGGGACATGCTGTGCTGCATAAAATGTATAACTGTAAATTTCATGATGGGATTCCTACTTCCAGTGAAGCTAGGTAAACACATGAGTAGAAGGGTGCGATCAGAAAAGCCTAGCTAGTCCAATATATCCTACATTGCATCTGTATTTTGCTTTATTGGACGTATAACAAGCTCATAAATTTAATTCCAATATATTCAACACCAATAAACCTATTGAGAGAAAATCCCAGTTAAGTTTGTCCTCATATCTCAGCTTTGGGATGAGTTAGGCTGAAAATAATCACACCTTTGTGTAAGTCAGGACCTGCCTAATCAACATCGTGAGTTTGGAAGAAATCTGAGACGGTCAAAAATTTAGTCTAAAAAAACACAAAGGGGTACCCCTTAGTGTTTTATTGGGTGAAATATGTGACCTCTTCAGATCTTCTTCAAACCCACACCGTGTGTCAGAGAGGTCCTGACGAAGGCAATGGTGTGGTAATTGTTGCCCTACCACATCCCAAAGCTAAGATATAGGGACATGTTGTGCTGCATAAAATGTATAACTGTAAATTTCATGATGGGATTCCTACTTCCTGTGAAGCTAGGTAAACACATGAGTAGAAGGGTGCGATCAGAAAAGCCTAGTCAGTCCAATATATCCTACATTGCATCTGTATTTTGCTTTATTGGACGTATAACAAGCTCATAAATTTAATTCCAATATATTCAACACCAATAAACCTATTGAGAGAAAATCCCAGTTAAGTTAGTCCTCATATCTCAGCTTTAGGATGAGATAGGCTAAAAATAATCACACCTTTGTGTAAGTCAGGACCTGCCTAATCAACATCGTGAGTTTGGAAGAAATCTGAGATGGTCAAAAATTTAGTCTAAAAAAACACAAAGGGGTACCCCTTAGTGTTTTTTTTGGTGAAATATGTGACCTCTTCAGATCTTCTTCAAACCCACACCGTGTGTCAGGGAGGTCCTGACGAAGACAGTGGTGTGGTAATTGTTGCCCTACCACATCCCAAAGCTAAGATATAGGGACATGCTGTGCTGCATAAAATTAATAACTGTAAATTTCATGATGGGAATCCTACTTCCAGTGAAGCTAGGTAAACACATGAGTAGAAGGGTGCGATCAGAAAAGCCTAGTCAGTCCAATATATCCTACATTGCATCTGTATTTTGCTTTATTGGACGTATAAAAAGCTCATAAATTTAATTCCAATATATTCAACACCAATAAACCTATTAAGAGAAAATCCCAGTTAAGTTTGTCCTCATATCTCAGCTTTGGGACGAGATAGGCTGAAAATAATCACACCTTTGTGTAAGTCAGGACCTGCCTAATCAACATCGTGAGTTTGGAAGAAATCTGAGATGGTCAAAAATTTAGTCTAAAAAAACACAAAGGGGTACCTCTTAGTGTTTTTTTGGGTGAAATATGTGACCTCCTCAGCTCTTCTTCAAACCCACACCGTGTGTCAGAGAGGTCCTGACGAAGACAGTGGTGTGGTAATTTTTGTCCTACCACATCCCAAAGCTAAGATATAGGGACATGCTGTGCTGCATAAAATGTATAACTGTAAATTTCATGATGGGATTCCTACTTCCAGTGAAGCTAGGTAAACACATGAGTAGAAGGGTGCGATCAGAAAAGCCTAGTTAGTCCAATATATCCTACATTGCATCTGTATTTTGCTTTATTGGACGTATAACAAGCTCATAAATTTAATTCCAATATATTCAACACCAATAAACCTATTGAGAGAAAATCCCAGTTAAGTTTGTCCTCATATCTCAGCTTTGGGATGAGATAGGCTGAAAATAATCACACCTTTGTCTAAGTCAGGACCTGCCTAATCAACATCGTGAGTTTGGAAGAAATCTGAGATGGTCAAAAATTTAGTCTAAAAAAACACAAAGGGGTACCCCTTAGTGTTTTATTGGGTGAAATATGTGACCTCTTCAGATCTTCTTCAAACCCACACCGTGTGTCAGAGAGGTCCTGACGAAGGCAATGGTGTGGTAATTGTTGCCCTACCACATCCCAAAGCTAAGATATAGGGACATGTTGTGCTGCATAAAATGTATAACTGTAAATTTCATGATGGGATTCCTACTTCCTGTGAAGCTAGGTAAACACATGAGTAGAAGGGTGCGATCAGAAAAGCCTAGTCAGTCCAATATATCCTACATTGCATCTGTATTTTGCTTTATTGGACGTATAACAAGCTCATAAATTTAATTCCAATATATTCAACACCAATAAACCTATTGAGAGAAAATCCCAGTTAAGTTAGTCCTCATATCTCAGCTTTAGGATGAGATAGGCTAAAAATAATCACACCTTTGTGTAAGTCAGGACCTGCCTAATCAACATCGTGAGTTTGGAAGAAATCTGAGATGGTCAAAAATTTAGTCTAAAAAAACACAAAGGGGTACCCCTTAGTGTTTTTTTTGGTGAAATATGTGACCTCTTCAGATCTTCTTCAAACCCACACCGTGTGTCAGAGAGGTCCTGACGAAGACAGTGGTGTGGTAATTGTTGCCCTACCACATCCCAAAGCTAAGATATAGGGACATGCTGTGCTGCATAAAATTAATAACTGTAAATTTCATGATGGGAATCCTACTTCCAGTGAAGCTAGGTAAACACATGAGTAGAAGGGTGCGATCAGAAAAGCCTAGTCAGTCCAATATATCCTACATTGCATCTGTATTTTGCTTTATTGGACGTATAAAAAGCTCATAAATTTAATTCCAATATATTCAACACCAATAAACCTATTAAGAGAAAATCCCAGTTAAGTTTGTCCTCATATCTCAGCTTTGGGACGAGATAGGCTGAAAATAATCACACCTTTGTGTAAGTCAGGACCTGCCTAATCAACATCGTGAGTTTGGAAGAAATCTGAGATGGTCAAAAATTTAGTCTAAAAAAACACAAAGGGGTACCTCTTAGTGTTTTTTTGGGTGAAATATGTGACCTCCTCAGCTCTTCTTCAAACCCACACCGTGTGTCAGAGAGGTCCTGACGAAAACAGTGGTGTGGTAATTTTTGCCCTACCACATCCCAAAGCTAAGATATAGGGACATGCTGTGCTGCATAAAATTAATAACTGTAAATTTCATGATGGGATTCCTACTTACAGTGAAGCTAGGTAAACACATGAGAAGAAGGGTGCGATCAGAAAAGCCTAGTCAGTCCAATATATCCTACATTGCATCTGTATTTTTCTTTATTGGATGTATAACAAGCTCATAAATTTAATTCCAATATATTCAACACAAATAAACCTATTGAGAGAAAATCCCACTTACGTTAGACCTCATATCTCAGCTTTGGGATGAGATAGGCTGGAAATAATCACACCTTTGTGTAAGTCAGGACCTGCCTAATCAACATCGTGAGTTTGGAAGAAATCTGAGACAGTCAAAAATTTAGTCTGAAAAAACACAAAGGGGTACCCCTTAGTGTTTTTTTGGGTGAAATATGTGACCTCTTCAGATCTTGTTCAAACCCACACCGTGTGTCAGGGAGGTCCTGAAGAAGACAGTGGTGTGGTAATTTTTGTCCTACCACATCCCAAAGCTAAGATATAGGGACATGCTGTGCTGCATAAAATTAATAACTGTAAATTTCATGATGGGATTCCTACTTCCAGTGAAGCTAGGTAAACACATGAGTAGAAGGGTGCGATCAGAATAGCCTAGTCAGTCCAATATATCCTACATTGCATCTGTATTTTTCTTTATTGGATGTATAACAAGCTCATAAATTTAATTCCAATATATTCAACACCAATAAACCTATTGAGAGAAAATCCCAGTTAAGTTTGTCCTCATATCTCAGCTTTGGGATGAGTTAGGCTGAAAATAATCACACCTTTGTGTAAGTCAGGACCTGCCTAATCAACATCGTGAGTTTGGAAGAAATCTGAGACGGTCAAAAATTTAGTCTAAAAAAACACAAAGGGGTACCTCTTAGTGTTTTTTTGGGTGAAATATGTGACCTCCTCAGCTCTTCTTCAAACCCACACCGTGTGTCAGAGAGGTCCTGACGAAAACAGTGGTGTGGTAATTTTTGCCCTACCACATCCCAAAGCTAAGATATAGGGACATGCTGTGCTGCATAAAATTAATAACTGTAAATTTCATGATGGGATTCCTACTTACAGTGAAGCTAGGTAAACACATGAGAAGAAGGGTGCGATCAGAAAAGCCTTGTCAGTCCAATATATCCTACATTGCATCTGTATTTTTCTTTATTGGATGTATAACAAGCTCATAAATTTAATTCCAATATATTCAACACAAATAAACCTATTGAGAGAAAATCCCAGTTAAGTTTGTCCTCATATCTCAGCTTTGGGATGAGATAGGCTGAAAATAATCACACCTTTGTGTAAGTCAGGACCTGCCTAATCAACATCGTGAGTGTTAGTGTTTTTTTGGGTGAAATATGTGACCTCTTCAGATCTTCTTTAAACCCACACCGTGTGTCAGAGAGGTCCTGACGAAGACAATGGTGTGGTAATTGTTGCCCTACCACATCCCAAAGCTAAGATATAGGGACATGTTGTGCTGCATAAAATGTATAACTGTAAATTTCATGATGGGATTCCTACTTCCAGTGAAGCTAGGTAAACACATGAGTAGAAGGGTGCGATCAGAAAAGCCTAGTCAGTCCAATATATCCTACATTGCATCTGTATTTTGCTTTATTGGACGTAAAACAAGCTCATAAATTTAATTCCAATATATTCAACACCAATAAACCTATTGAGAGAAAATCCCAGTCAAGTTAGTCCTCATATCTCAGCTTTGGGATGAGATAGGCTAAATATAATCACACCTTTGTGTAAGTCAGGACCTGCCTAATCAACATCGTGAGTTTGGAAGAAATCTGAGATGGTCAAAAATTTAGTCTAAAAAAACACAAAGGGGTACCCCTTAGTGTTTCTTGGGTGAAATATGTGACCTCTTCAGATCTTGTTCATACCCACACCGTGTGTCAGGGAGGTCCTGACGAAAACAGTGGTGTGGTAATTTTTGTCCTACCACATCCCAAAGCTAAGATATAGGGACATGCTGTGCTGCATAAAATTAATAACTGTAAATTTCATGATGGGAATCCTACTTCCAGTGAAGCTAGGTAAACACATGAGTAGAAGGGTGCGATCAGAAAAGCCTAGTCAGTCCAATATATCCTACATTGCATCTGTATTTTGCTTTATTGGACGTATAACAAGCTCATAAATTTAATTCCAATATATTCAACACCAATAAACCTATTGAGAGAAAATCCCAGTTAAGTTTGTCCTCATATCTCAGCTTTGGGATGAGATAGGCTAAAAATAATCACACCTTTGTGTAAGTCAGGACCTGCCTAATCAACATCGTGAGTTTGGAAGAAATCTGAGACGGTCAAAAATTTAGTCTGAAAAAACACAAAGGGGTACCCCTTAGTGTTTATTTGGGTGAAATATGTGACCTCTTCAGATCTTGTTCAAACCCACACCGTGTGTCAGGGAGGTCCTGACGAAGACAGTGGTGTGGTAATTGTTGCCCTACCACATCCCAGAGCTGAGATATAAGGACATGTTGTGCTGCATAAAATGTATAACTGTAAATTTCATGATGGGATTCCTACTTCCAGTGAAGCTAGGTAAACACATGAGTAGAAGGGTGCGATCAGAAAAGCCTAGTCAGTCCAATATATCCTACATTGCATCTGTATTTTGCTTTATTGGACGTATAACAAGCTCATAAATTTAATTCCAATATATTCAACACCAATAAACCTATTGAGAGAAAATCCCAGTTAAGTTTGTCCTCATATCTCAGCTTTGGGATGAGATAGGCTGAAAATAATCACACCTTTGTGTAAGTCAGGACCTGCCTAATCAACATCGTGAGTTTGGAAGAAATCTGAGATGGTCAAAAATTTAGTCTAAAAAAACACAAAGGGGTACCCCTTAGTGTTTTTTTGGGTGAAATATGTGACCTCTTCAGATCTTCTTTAAACCCACACCATGTGTCAGAGAGGTCCTGACGAAGACAATGGTGTGGTAATTGTTGCCCTACCACATCCCAAAGCTAAGATATAGGGACATGTTGTGCTGCATAAAATGTATAACTGTAAATTTCATGATGGGATTCCTACTTCCAGTGAAGCTAGGTAAACACATGAGTAGAAGGGTGCGATCAGAAAAGCCTAGTCAGTCCAATATATCCTACATTGCATCTGTATTTTGCTTTATTGGACGTATAACAAGCTCATAAATTTAATTCCAATATATTCAACACCAATAAACCTATTGAGAGAAAATCCCAGTTAAGTTTGTCCTCATATCTCAGCTTTGGGATGAGATAGGCTGAAAATAATCACACCTTTGTGTAAGTCAGGACCTGCCTAATCAACATCGTGAGTTTGGAAGAAATCTGAGACGGTCAAAAATTTAGTCTGAAAAAACACAAAGGGGTACCCCTTAGTGTTTATTTGGGTGAAATATGTGACCTCTTCAGATCTTGTTCAAACCCACACCGTGTGTCAGGGAGGTCCTGACGAAGACAGTGGTGTGGTAATTGTTGCCCTACCACATCCCAGAGCTGAGATATAAGGACATGTTGTGCTGCATAAAATGTATAACTGTAAATTTCATGATGGGATTCCTACTTCCAGTGAAGCTAGGTAAACACATGAGTAGAAGGGTGCGATCAGAAAAGCCTAGTCAGTCCAATATATCCTACATTGCATCTGTATTTTGCTTTATTGGACGTATAACAAGCTCATAAATTTAATTCCAATATATTCAACACCAATAAACCTATTGAGAGAAAATCCCAGTTAAGTTTGTCCTCATATCTCAGCTTTGGGATGAGATAGGCTAAAAATAATCACACCTTTGTGTAAGTCAGGACCTGCCTAATCAACATCGTGAGTTTGGAAGAAATCTGAGACGGTCAAAAATTTAGTCTGAAAAAACACAAAGGGGTACCCCTTAGTGTTTATTTGGGTGAAATATGTGACCTCTTCAGATCTTGTTCAAACCCACACCGTGTGTCAGGGAGGTCCTGACGAAGACAGTGGTGTGGTAATTGTTGCCCTACCACATCCCAGAGCTGAGATATAAGGACATGTTGTGCTGCATAAAATGTATAACTGTAAATTTCATGATGGGATTCCTACTTCCAGTGAAGCTAGGTAAACACATGAGTAGAAGGGTGCGATCAGAAAAGCCTAGTCAGTCCAATATATCCTACATTGCATCTGTATTTTGCTTTATTGGACGTATAACAAGCTCATAAATTTAATTCCAATATATTCAACACCAATAAACCTATTGAGAGAAAATCCCAGTTAAGTTTGTCCTCATATCTCAGCTTTGGGATGAGATAGGCTGAAAATAATCACACCTTTGTGTAAGTCAGGACCTGCCTAATCAACATCGTGAGTTTGGAAGAAATCTGAGATGGTCAAAAATTTAGTCTAAAAAAACACAAAGGGGTACCCCTTAGTGTTTTTTTGGGTGAAATATGTGACCTCTTCAGATCTTCTTTAAACCCACACCATGTGTCAGAGAGGTCCTGACGAAGACAATGGTGTGGTAATTGTTGCCCTACCACATCCCAAAGCTAAGATATAGGGACATGTTGTGCTGCATAAAATGTATAACTGTAAATTTCATGATGGGATTCCTACTTCCAGTGAAGCTAGGTAAACACATGAGTAGAAGGGTGCGATCAGAAAAGCCTAGTCAGTCCAATATATCCTACATTGCATCTGTATTTTGCTTTATTGGACGTATAACAAGCTCATAAATTTAATTCCAATATATTCAACACCAATAAACCTATTGAGAGAAAATCCCAGTTAAGTTTGTCCTCATATCTCAGCTTTGGGATGAGATAGGCTGAAAATAATCACACCTTTGTGTAAGTCAGGACCTGCCTAATCAACATCGTGAGTTTGGAAGAAATCTGAGACGGTCAAAAATTTAGTCTGAAAAAACACAAAGGGGTACCCCTTAGTGTTTATTTGGGTGAAATATGTGACCTCTTCAGATCTTGTTCAAACCCACACCGTGTGTCAGGGAGGTCCTGACGAAGACAGTGGTGTGGTAATTGTTGCCCTACCACATCCCAGAGCTGAGATATAAGGACATGTTGTGCTGCATAAAATGTATAACTGTAAATTTCATGATGGGATTCCTACTTCCAGTGAAGCTAGGTAAACACATGAGTAGAAGGGTGCGATCAGAAAAGCCTAGTCAGTCCAATATATCCTACATTGCATCTGTATTTTGCTTTATTGGACGTATAACAAGCTCATAAATTTAATTCCAATATATTCAACACCAATAAACCTATTGAGAGAAAATCCCAGTTAAGTTTGTCCTCATATCTCAGCTTTGGGATGAGATAGGCTAAAAATAATCACACCTTTGTGTAAGTCAGGACCTGCCTAATCAACATCGTGAGTTTGGAAGAAATCTGAGACGGTCAAAAATTTAGTCTGAAAAAACACAAAGGGGTACCCCTTAGTGTTTATTTGGGTGAAATATGTGACCTCTTCAGATCTTGTTCAAACCCACACCGTGTGTCAGGGAGGTCCTGACGAAGACAGTGGTGTGGTAATTGTTGCCCTACCACATCCCAGAGCTGAGATATAAGGACATGTTGTGCTGCATAAAATGTATAACTGTAAATTTCATGATGGGATTCCTACTTCCAGTGAAGCTAGGTAAACACATGAGTAGAAGGGTGCGATCAGAAAAGCCTATTCAGTCCAATATATCCTACATTGCATCTGTATTTTGCTTTATTGGACGTATAACAAGCTCATAAATTTAATTCCAATATATTCAACACCAATAAACCTATTGAGAGAAAATCCCAGTTAAGTTTGTCTTCATATCTCAGCTTTGGGATGAGATAGGCTGAAAATAATCACACCTTTGTGTAAGTCAGGACCTGCCTAATCAACATCGTGAGTGTGGAAGAAATCTGAGATGGTCAAAAATTTAGTCTAAAAAAACACAAAGGGGTACCCCTTAGTGTTTTTTTGGGTGAAATATGTGACCTCTTCAGATCTTCTTCAAACCCACACCGTGTGTCAGAGAGGTCCTGACGAAGACAATGGTGTGGTAATTGTTGCCCTACCACATCCCAAAGCTAATATATAGGGACATGTTGTGCTGCATAAAATGTATAACTGTAAATTTCATGATGGGATTCCTACTTCCAGTGAAGCTAGGTAAACACATGAGTAGAAGGGTGCGATCAGAAAAGCCTAGTCAGTCCAATATATCCTACATTGCATCTGTATTTTGCTTTATTGGACGTAAAACAAGCTCATAAATTTAATTCCAATATATTCAACACAAATAAACCTATTGAGAGAAAATCCCAGTTAAGTTTGTCCTCATATCTCAGCTTTGGGATGAGTTAGGCTGAAAATAATCACACCTTTGTGTAAGTCAGGACCTGCCTAATCAACATCGTGAGTTTGGAAGAAATCTGAGACGGTCAAAAATTTAGTCTAAAAAAACACAAAGGGGTACCCCTTAGTGTTTTTTTGAGTGAAATATGTGACCTCCTCAGATCTTCTTCAAACACACACCGTGTGTCAGAGAGGTCCTGACGAAGACAGTGGTGTGGTAATTTTTGTCCTACCACATCCCAAAGCTAAGATATAGGGACATGCTGTGCTGCATAAAATTAATAACTGTAAATTTCATGATGGGATTCCTACTTCCAATGAAGCTAGGTAAACACATGAGTAGAAGGGTGCGATCAGAAAAGCCTAGTCAGTCCAATATATCCTACATTGCATCTGTATTTTGCTGTATTGGATGTATAAAAAGCTCATAAATTTAATTCCAATATATTCAACACCAATAAACCTATTGAGAGAAAATCCCAGTTAAGTTTGTCCTCATATCTCAGCTTTGGGATGAGATAGGCTAAAAATATTCACACCTTTGTGTAAGTCAGGACCTGCCTAATCAACATCATGAGTTTGGAAGAAATCTGAGACGGTCAAAAATTTAGTCTGAAAAAACACAAAGGGGTACCCCTTAGTGTTTTTTTGGGTGAAATATGTGACCTCTTCAGATCTTCTTCAAACCCACACCGTGTGTCAGGGAGGTCCTGACGAAGACAGTGGTGTGGTAATTGTTGCCCTACCACATCCCAGAGCTGAGATATAGGGACATGTTGTGCTGCATAAAATGTATAACTGTAAATTTCATGATGGGATTCCTACTTCCAGTGAAGCTAGGTAAACACATGAGTAGAAGGGTGCGATCAGAAAAGCCTAGTCAGTCCAATATATCCTACATTGCATCTGTATTTTGCTTTATTGGACGTATAAAAAGCTCACGAATTCAATTCCAATATATTCAACACCAATAAACCTATTGAGAGAAAATCCCAGTTCAGTTTGTCCTCATATCTCAGCTTTGGGATGAGATAGGCTGAAAATAATCACACCTTTGTGTAAGTCAGGACCTGCCTAATGAACATCGTGAGTTTGGAAGAAATCTGAGACGGTCAAAAATTTAGTCTAAAAAAACACAAAGGGGTACCCCTTAGTGTTTTTTTGGGTGAAATATGTGACCTCTTCAGATCTTGTTCAAACCCACACCGTGTGTCAGGGAGGTCCTGACGAAGACAGTGGTGTGGTAATTTTTGTCCTACCACATCCCAAAGCTAAGATATAGGGACATGCTGTGCTGCATAAAATTAATAACTGTAAATTTCATGATGGGATTCCTACTTCCAGTGAAGCTAGGTAAACACATGAGTAGAAGGGTGCGATCAGAAAAGCCTAGTCAGTCCAATATATCCTACATTGCATCTGTATTTTGCTTTATTGGACGTATAAAAAGCTCACGAATTCAATTCCAATATATTCAACACCAATAAACCTATTGAGAGAAAATCCCAGTTCAGTTTGTCCTCATATCTCAGCTTTGGGATGAGATAGGCTGAAAATAATCACACCTTTGTGTAAGTCAGGACCTGCCTAATGAACATCGTGAGTTTGGAAGAAATCTGAGACGGTCAAAAATTTAGTCTAAAAAAACACAAAGGGGTACCCCTTAGTGTTTTTTTGGGTGAAATATGTGACATCTTCAGATCTTGTTCAAACCCACACCGTGTGTCAGGGAGGTCCTGACGAAGACAGTGGTGTGGTAATTTTTGTCCTACCACATCCCAAAGCTAAGATATAGGGACATGCTGTGCTGCATAAAATTAATAACTGTAAATTTCATGATGGGATTCCTACTTCCAGTGAAGCTAGGTAAACACATGAGTAGAAGGGTGCGATCAGAAAAGCCTAGTCAGTCCAATATATCCTACATTGCATCTGTATTTTGCTGTATTGGATGTATAAAAAGCTCATAAATTTAATTCCAATATATTCAACACCAATAAACCTATTGAGAGAAAATCCCAGTTAAGTTTGTCCTCATATCTCAGCTTTGGGATGAGATAGGCTAAAAATAATCACACCTTTGTGTAAGTCAGGACCTGCCTAATGAACATTGTGAGTTTGGAAGAAATCTGAGACGGTCAAAAATTTAGTCTGAAAAAACACAAAGGGGTACCCCTTAGTGTTTTTTGGGTGAAATATGTGACCTCTTCAGATCTTGTTCAAACCCACACCGTGTGTCAGGGAGGTCCTGACGAAGACAGTGGTGTGGTAATTTTTGTCCTACCACATCCCAAAGCTAAGATATAGGGACATGCTGTGCTGCATAAAATTAATAACTGTAAATTTCATGATGGGAATCCTACTTCCAGTGAAGCTAGGTAAACACATGAGTAGAAGGGTGCGATCAGAAAAGCCTAGTCAGTCCAATATATCCTACATTGCATCTGTATTTTGCTTTATTGGACGTATAACAAGCTCATAAATTTAATTCCAATATATTCAACACCAATAAACCTATTGAGAGAAAATCCCAGTTAAGTTTGTCCTCATATCTCAGCTTTGGGATGAGATAGGCTAAAAATAATCACACCTTTGTGTAAGTCAGGACCTGCCTAATCAACATCGTGAGTTTGGAAGAAATCTGAGACGGTCAAAAATTTAGTCTGAAAAAACACAAAGGGGTACCCCTTAGTGTTTTTTTGGGTGAAATATGTGACCTCTTCAGATCTTCTTCAAACCCACACCGTGTGTCAGGGAGGTCCTGACGAAGACAGTGGTGTGGTAATTGTTGCCCTACCACATCCCAGAGCTGAGATATAGGGACATGTTGTGCTGCATAAAATGTATAACTGTAAATTTCATGATGGGATTCCTACTTCCAGTGAAGCTAGGTAAACACATGAGTAGAAGGGTGCGATCAGAAAAGCCTAGTCAGTCCAATATATCCTACATTGCATCTGTATTTTGCTTTATTGGACGTATAAAAAGCTCACGAATTCAATTCCAATATATTCAACACCAATAAACCTATTGAGAGAAAATCCCAGTTCAGTTTGTCCTCATATCTCAGCTTTGGGATGAGATAGGCTGAAAATAATCATACCTTTGTGTAAGTCAGGACCTGCCTAATGAACATCGTGAGTTTGGAAGAAATCTGAGACGGTCAAAAATTTAGTCTAAAAAAACACAAAGGGGTACCCCTTAGTGTTTTTTTGGGTGAAATATGTGACCTCTTCAGATCTTGTTCAAACCCACACCGTGTGTCAGGGAGGTCCTGACGAAGACAGTGGTGTGGTAATTTTTGCCCTACCACATCCCAAAGCTAAGATATAGGGACATGCTGTGCTGCATAAAATTAATAACTGTAAATTTCATGATGGGATTCCTACTTCCAGTGAAGCTAGGTAAACACATGAGTAGAAGGGTGCGATCAGAAAAGCCTAGTCAGTCCAATATATCCTACATTGCATCTGTATTTTGCTTTATTGGACGTATAACAAGCTCATAAATTTAATTCCAATATATTCAACACCAATAAACCTATTGAGAGAAAATCCCAGTTAAGTTTGTCCTCATATCTCAGCTTTGGGATGAGATAGGCTAAAAATAATCACACCTTTGTGTAAGTCAGGACCTGCCTAATCAACATCGTGAGTTTGGAAGAAATCTGAGACGGTCAAAAATTTAGTCTGAAAAAACACAAAGGGGTACCCCTTAGTGTTTATTTGGGTGAAATATGTGACCTCTTCAGATCTTGTTCAAACCCACACCGTGTGTCAGGGAGGTCCTGACGAAGACAGTGGTGTGGTAATTGTTGCCCTACCACATCCCAGAGCTGAGATATAGGGACATGTTGTGCTGCATAAAATGTATAACTGTAAATTTCATGATGGGATTCCTACTTCCAGTGAAGCTAGGTAAACACATGAGTAGAAGGGTGCGATCAGAAAAGCCTAGTCAGTCCAATATATCCTACATTGCATCTGTATTTTGTTTTATTGGACGTATAAAAAGCTCACGAATTCAATTCCAATATATTCAACACCAATAAACCTATTGAGAGAAAATCCCAGTTCAGTTTGTCCTCATATCTCAGCTTTGGGATGAGATAGGCTGAAAATAATCACACCTTTGTGTAAGTCAGGACCTGCCTAATGAACATCGTGAGTTTGGAAGAAATCTGAGACGGTCAAAAATTTAGACTGAAAAAACACAAAGGGGTACCCCTTAGTGTTTTTTTGGGTGAAATATGTGACCTCTTCAGATCTTGTTCAATCCCACACCGTGTGTCAGGGAGGTCCTGACGAAGACAGTGGTGTGGTAATTTTTGCCCTACCACATCCCAAAGCTAAGATATAGGGACATGCTGTGCTGCATAAAATTAATAACTGTAAATTTCATGATGGGATTCCTACTTACAGTGAAGCTAGGTAAACACATGAGAAGAAGGGTGCGATCAGAAAAGCCTAGTCAGTCCAATATATCCTACATTGCATCTGTATTTTGTTTTATTGGACGTATAAAAAGCTCACGAATTCAATTCCAATATATTCAACACCAATAAACCTATTAAGAGAAAATCCCAGTTAAGTTTGTCCTCATATCTCAGCTTTGGGACGAGATAGGCTGAAAATAATCACACCTTTGTGTAAGTCAGGACCTGCCTAATGAACATCGTGAGTTTGGAAGAAATCTGAGATGGTCAAAAATTTAGTCTAAAAAAACACAAAGGGGTACCTCTTAGTGTTTTTTTGGGTGAAATATGTGACCTCCTCAGCTCTTCTTCAAACCCACACCGTGTGTCAGAGAGGTCCTGACGAAAACAGTGGTGTGGTAATTTTTGCCCTACCACATCCCAAAGCTAAGATATAGGGACATGCTGTGCTGCATAAAATTAATAACTGTAAATTTCATGATGGGATTCCTACTTACAGTGAAGCTAGGTAAACACATGAGAAGAAGGGTGCGATCAGAAAAGCCTAGTCAGTCCAATATATCCTACATTGCATCTGTATTTTTCTTTATTGGATGTATAACAAGCTCATAAATTTAATTCCAATATATTCAACACAAATAAACCTATTGAGAGAAAATCCCACTTACGTTAGACCTCATATCTCAGCTTTGGGATGAGATAGGCTGGAAATAATCACACCTTTGTGTAAGTCAGGACCTGCCTAATCAACATCGTGAGTTTGGAAGAAATCTGAAACGGTCAAAAATTTAGTCTAAAAAAACACAAAACCCTTAGTGTTTTTTTGGGTGAAATATGTGACCTCCTCAGATCTTCTTCAAACCCACACCGTGTGTCAGGGAGGTCCTGACGAAGACAGTGGTGTGGTAATTTTTGTCCTACCACATCCCAAAGCTAAGATATAGGGACATGCTGTGCTGCATAAAATTAATAACTGTAAATTTCATGATGGGATTCCTACTTCCAGTGAAGCTAGGTAAACACATGAGTAGAAGGGTGCGATCAGAATAGCCTAGTCAGTCCAATATATCCTACATTGCATCTGTATTTTTCTTTATTGGATGTATAACAAGCTCATAAATTTAATTCCAATATATTCAACACCAATAAACCTATTGAGAGAAAATCCCAGTTAAGTTTGTCCTCATATCTCAGCTTTGGGATGAGATAGGCTGAAAATAATCACACCTTTGTGTAAGTCAGGACCTGCCTAATCAACATCGTGAGTGTGGAAGAAATCTGAGATGGTCAAAAATTTAGTCTAAAAAAACACAAAGGGGTACCCCTTAGTGTTTTTTTGGGTGAAATATGTGACCTCTTCAGATCTTCTTCAAACCCACACCATGTGTCAGAGAGGTCCTGACGAAGACAATGGTGTGGTAATTGTTGCCCTACCACATCCCAAAGCTAAGATATAGGGACATGTTGTGCTGCATAAAATGTATAACTGTAAATTTCATGATGGGATTCCTACTTCCAGTGAAGCTAGATAAACACATGAGTAGAAGGGTGCAATCAGAAAAGCCTAGTCAGTCCAATATATCCTACATTGCATCTATATTTTGCTTTATTGGACGTAAAACAAGCTCATAAATTTAATTCCAATATATTCAAAACCAATAAACCTATTGAGAGAAAATCCGAGTCAAGTTAGTCCTCATATCTCAGCTTTGGGATGAGATAGGCTAAAAATAATCACACCTTTGTGTAAGTCAGGACCTGCCCAATCAACATCGTGAGTTTGGAAGAAATCTGAGATGGTCAAAAATTTAGTCTAAAAAAACACAAAGGGGTACCCCTTAGTGTTTTTTTGAGTGAAATATGTGACCTCCTCAGATCTTCTTCAAAAACACACCGTGTGTCAGAGAGGTCCTGACAAAGACAGTGGTGTGGTATTTTTTGTCCTACCACATCCCAAAGCTAAGATATAGGGACATGCTGTGCTGCATAAAATTAATAACTGTAAATTTCATGATGGGATTCCTACTTCCAGTGAAGCTAGGTAAACACATGAGTAGAAGGGTGCGATCAGAAAAGCCTAGTCAGTCCAATATATCCTACATTGCATCTGTATTTTGCTTTATTGGACGTATAAAAAGCTCATGAATTCAATTCCAATATATTCAACACCAATAAACCTATTGAGAGAAAATCCCAGTTCAGTTTGTCCTCATATCTCAGCTTTGGGATGAGATAGGCTGAAAATAATCACACCTTTGTGTAAGTCAGGACCTGCCTAATGAACATCGTGAGTTTGGAAGAAATCTGAGACGGTCAAAAATTTAGACTGAAAAAACACAAAGGGGTACCCCTTAGTGTTTTTTTGGGTGAAATATGTGACCTCTTCAGATCTTGTTCAATCCCACACCGTGTGTCAGGGAGGTCCTGACGAAGACAGTGGTGTGGTAATTTTTGCCCTACCACATCCCAAAGCTAAATTATAGGGACATGCTGTGCTGCATAAAATGTATAACTGTAAATTTCATGATGGGATTCCTACTTCCAGTGAAGCTAGGTAAACACATGAGTAGAAGGGTGCGATCAGAAAAGCCTAGTCAGTCCAATACATCCTACATTGCATCTGTATTTTGCTTTATTGGACGTATAAAAAGCTCATAAATTTAATTCCAATATATTCAACACCAATAAACCTATTGAGAGAAAATCCCAGTTAAGTTTGTCCTCATATCTCAGCTTTGGGACGAGATAGGCTGAAAATAATCACACCTTTGTGTAAGTCAGGACCTGCCTAATGAACATCGTGAGTTTGGAAGAAATCTGAGATGGTCAAAAATTTAGTCTAAAAAAACACAAAGGGGTACCTCTTAGTGTTTTTTTGGGTGAAATATGTGACCTCCTCAGCTCTTCTTCAAACCCACACCGTGTGTCAGAGAGGTCCTGACGAAAACAGTGGTGTGGTAATTTTTGCCCTACCACATCCCAAAGCTAAGATATAGGGACATGCTGTGCTGCATAAAATTAATAACTGTAAATTTCATGATGGGATTCCTACTTCCAGTGAAGCTAGGTAAACACATGAGTAGAAGGGTGCAATCAGAATAGCCTAGTCAGTCCAATATATCCTACATTGCATCTGTATTTTTCTTTATTGGATGTATAACAAGCTCATAAATTTAATTCCAATATATTCAACACCAATAAACCTATTGAGAGAAAATCCCAGTTAAGTTTGTCCTCATATCTCAGCTTTGGGATGAGATAGGCTGAAAATAATCACACCTTTGTGTAAGTCAGGACCTGCCTAATCAACATCGTGAGTGTGGAAGAAATCTGAGATGGTCAAAAATTTAGTCTAAAAAAACACAAAGGGGTACCCCTTAGTGTTTTTTTGGGTGAAATATGTGACCTCCTCAGCTCTTCTTCAAACCCACACCGTGTGTCAGAGAGGTCCTGACGAAGACAATGGTGTGGTAATTGTTGCCCTACCACATCCCAAAGCTAATATATAGGGACATGTTGTGCTGCATAAAATGTATAACTGTAAATTTCATGATGGGATTCCTACTTCCAGTGAAGCTAGGTAAACACATGAGTAGAAGGGTGCGATCAGAAAAGCCTAGTCAGTCCAATATATCCTACATTGCATCTGTATTTTGCTTTATTGGACGTAAAACAAGCTCATAAATTTAATTCCAATATATTCAACACAAATAAACCTATTGAGAGAAAATCCCAGTTAAGTTTGTCCTCATATCTCAGCTTTGGGATGAGTTAGGCTGAAAATAATCACACCTTTGTGTAAGTCAGGACCTGCCTAATCAACATCGTGAGTTTGGAAGAAATCTGAGACGGTCAAAAATTTAGTCTAAAAAAACACAAAGGGGTACCCCTTAGTGTTTTTTTGAGTGAAATATGTGACCTCCTCAGATCTTCTTCAAACACACACCGTGTGTCAGAGAGGTCCTGACGAAGACAGTGGTGTGGTAATTTTTGTCCTACCACATCCCAAAGCTAAGATATAGGGACATGCTGTGCTGCATAAAATTAATAACTGTAAATTTCATGATGGGATTCCTACTTACAGTGAAGCTAGGTAAACACATGAGAAGAAGGGTGCGATCAGAAAAGCCTAGTCAGTCCAATATATCCTACATTGCATCTGTATTTTTCTTTATTGGATGTATAACAAGCTCATAAATTTAATTACAATATATTCAACACAAATAAACCTATTGAGAGAAAATCCCACTTACGTTAGACCTCATATCTCAGCTTTGGGATGAGATAGGCTGGAAATAATCACACCTTTGTGTAAGTCAGGACCTGCCTAATCAACATCGTGAGTTTGGAAGAAATCTGAGACGGTCAAAAATTTAGTCTGAAAAAACACAAAGGGGTACCCCTTAGTGTTTTTTTGGGTGAAATATGTGACCTCTTCAGATCTTGTTCAAACCCACACCGTGTGTCAGGGAGGTCCTGACGAAGACAGTGGTGTGGTAATTTTTGTCCTACCACATCCCAAAGCTAAGATATAGGGACATGCTGTGCTGCATAAAATTAATAACTGTAAATTTCATGATGGGATTCCTACTTCCAGTGAAGCTAGGTAAACACATGAGTAGAAGGGTGCGATCAGAAAAGCCTAGTCAGTCCAATATATCCTACATTGCATCTGTATTTTGCTTTATTGGACGTATAACAAGCTCATAAATTTAAATCCAATATATTCAACACCAATAAACCTATTGAGAGAAAATCCCAGTTAAGTTTGTCCTCATATCTCAGCTTTGGGATGAGATAGGCTGAAAATAATCACACCTTTGTGTAAGTCAGGACCTGCCTAATCAACATCGTGAGTGTGGAAGAAATCTGAGATGGTCAAAAATTTAGTCTAAAAAAACACAAAGGGGTACCCCTTAGGGTTTTTTTGGGTGAAACATGTGACCTCTTCAGATCTTCTTCAAACCCACACCGTGTGTCAGAGAGGTCCTGACGAAGACAATGGTGTGGTAATTGTTGCCCTACCACATCCCAAAGCTAATATATAGGGACATGTTGTGCTGCATAAAATGTATAACTGTAAATTTCATGATGGGATTCCTACTTCCAGTGAAGCTAGGTAAACACATGAGTAGAAGGGTGCGATCAGAAAAGCCTAGTCAGTCCAATATATCCTACATTGCATCTGTATTTTGCTTTATTGGACGTAAAACAAGCTCATAAATTTAATTCCAATATATTCAACACAAATAAACCTATTGAGAGAAAATCCCAGTTAAGTTTGTCCTCATATCTCAGCTTTGGGATGAGTTAGGCTGAAAATAATCACACCTTTGTGTAAGTCAGGACCTGCCTAATCAACATCGTGAGTTTGGAAGAAATCTGAGACGGTCAAAAATTTAGTCTAAAAAAACACAAAGGGGTACCCCTTAGTGTTTTTTTGAGTGAAATATGTGACCTCCTCAGATCTTCTTCAAACACACACCGTGTGTCAGAGAGGTCCTGACGAAGACAGTGGTGTGGTAATTTTTGTCCTACCACATCCCAAAGCTAAGATATAGGGACATGCTGTGCTGCATAAAATTAATAACTGTAAATTTCATGATGGGATTCCTACTTACAGTGAAGCTAGGTAAACACATGAGAAGAAGGGTGCGATCAGAAAAGCCTAGTCAGTCCAATATATCCTACATTGCATCTGTATTTTTCTTTATTGGATGTATAACAAGCTCATAAATTTAATTACAATATATTCAACACAAATAAACCTATTGAGAGAAAATCCCACTTACGTTAGACCTCATATCTCAGCTTTGGGATGAGATAGGCTGGAAGAAATCACACCTTTGTGTAAGTCAGGACCTGCCTAATCAACATCGTGAGTTTGGAAGAAATCTGAGACGGTCAAAAATTTAGTCTGAAAAAACACAAAGGGGTACCCCTTAGTGTTTTATTGGGTGAAATATGTGACCTCTTCAGATCTTCTTCAAACCCACACCGTGTGTCAGGGAGGTCCTGACGAAGACAGTGGTGTGGTAATTTTTGTCCTACCACATCCCAAAGCTAAGATATAGGGACATGCTGTGCTGCATAAAATTAATAACTGTAAATTTCATGATGGGATTCCTACTTCCAGTGAAGCTAGGTAAACACATGAGTAGAAGGGTGCGATCAGAATAGCCTAGTCAGTCCAATATATCCTACATTGCATCTGTATTTTTCTTTATTGGATGTATAACAAGCTCATAAATTTAATTCCAATATATTCAACACCAATAAACCTATTGAGAGAAAATCCCAGTTAAGTTTGTCCTCATATCTCAGCTTTGGGATGAGATAGGCTGAAAATAATCACACCTTTGTGTAAGTCAGGACCTGCCTAATCAACATCGTGAGTGTGGAAGAAATCTGAGATGGTCAAAAATTTAGTCTAAAAAAACACAAAGGGGTACCCCTTAGTGTTTTTTTGGGTGAAATATGTGACCTCTTCAGATCTTCTTCAAACCCACACCATGTGTCAGAGAGGTCCTGACGAAGACAATGGTGTGGTAATTGTTGCCCTACCACATCCCAAAGCTAAGATATAGGGACATGTTGTGCTGCATAAAATGTATAACTGTAAATTTCATGATGGGATTCCTACTTCCAGTGAAGCTAGGTAAACACATGAGTAGAAGGGTGCGATCAGAAAAGCCTAGTCAGTCCAATATATCCTACATTGCATCTATATTTTGCTTTATTGGACGTAAAACAAGCTCATAAATTTAATTCCAATATATTCAAAACCAATAAACCTATTGAGAGAAAATCCCAGTCAAGTTAGTCCTCATATCTCAGCTTTGGGATGAGATAGGCTAAAAATAATCACACCTTTGTGTAAGTCAGGACCTGCCTAATCAACATCGTGAGTTTGGAAGAAATCTGAGACGGTCAAAAATTTAGACTGAAAAAACACAAAGGGGTACCCCTTAGTGTTTTTTTGGGTGAAATATGTGACCTCTTCAGATCTTGTTCAATCCCACACCGTGTGTCAGGGAGGTCCTGACGAAGACAGTGGTGTGGTAATTTTTGCCCTACCACATCCCAAAGCTAAATTATAGGGACATGCTGTGCTGCATAAAATGTATAACTGTAAATTTCATGATGGGATTCCTCATTCCAGTGAAGCTAGGTAAACACATGAGTAGAAGGGTGCGATCAGAAAAGCCTAGTCAGTCCAATACATCCTACATTGCATCTGTATTTTGCTTTATTGGACGTATAAAAAGCTCATAAATTTAATTCCAATATATTCAACACCAATAAACCTATTAAGAGAAAATCCCAGTTAAGTTTGTCCTCATATCTCAGCTTTGGGACGAGATAGGCTGAAAATAATCACACCTTTGTGTAAGTCAGGACCTGCCTAATGAACATCGTGAGTTTGGAAGAAATCTGAGATGGTCAAAAATTTAGTCTAAAAAAACACAAAGGGGTACCTCTTAGTGTTTTTTTGGGTGAAATATGTGACCTCCTCAGCTCTTCTTCAAACCCACACCGTGTGTCAGAGAGGTCCTGACGAAAACAGTGGTGTGGTAATTTTTGCCCTACCACATCCCAAAGCTAAGATATAGGGACATGCTGTGCTGCATAAAATTAATAACTGTAAATTTCATGATGGGATTCCTACTTACAGTGAAGCTAGGTAAACACATGAGAAGAAGGGTGCGATCAGAAAAGCCTAGTCAGTCCAATATATCCTACATTGCATCTGTATTTTTCTTTATTGGATGTATAACAAGCTCATAAATTTAATTCCAATATATTCAACACAAATAAACCTATTGAGAGAAAATCCCACTTACGTTAGACCTCATATCTCAGCTTTGGGATGAGATAGGCTGGAAATAATCACACCTTTGTGTAAGTCAGGACCTGCCTAATCAACATCGTGAGTTTGGAAGAAATCTGAGACGGTCAAAAATTTAGTCTGAAAAAACACAAAGGGGTACCCCTTAGTGTTTTTTTGGGTGAAATATGTGACCTCCTCAGCTCTTCTTCAAACCCACACCGTGTGTCAGAGAGGTCCTGACGAAGACAATGGTGTGGTAATTTTTGTCCTACCACATCCCAAAGCTAAGATATAGGGACATGCTGTGCTGCATAAAATTAATAACTGTAAATTTCATAATGGGATTCCTACTTCCAGTGAAGCTAGGTAAACACATGAGTAGAAGGGTGCGATCAGAATAGCCTAGTCAGTCCAATATATCCTACATTGCATCTGTATTTTGCTTTATTGGACGTAAAACAAGCTCATAAATTTAATTCCAATATATTCAACACAAATAAACCTATTGAGAGAAAATCCCAGTTAAGTTTGTCCTCATATCTCAGCTTTGGGATGAGTTAGGCTGAAAATAATCACACCTTTGTGTAAGTCAGGACCTGCCTAATCAACATCGTGAGTTTGGAAGAAATCTGAGACGGTCAAAAATTTAGTCTAAAAAAACACAAAGGGGTACCCCTTAGTGTTTTTTTGAGTGAAATATGTGACCTCCTCAGATCTTCTTCAAACACACACCGTGTGTCAGAGAGGTCCTGACGAAGACAGTGGTGTGGTAATTTTTGTCCTACCACATCCCAAAGCTAAGATATAGGGACATGCTGTGCTGCATAAAATTAATAACTGTAAATTTCATGATGGGATTCCTACTTACAGTGAAGCTAGGTAAACACATGAGAAGAAGGGTGCGATCAGAAAAGCCTAGTCAGTCCAATATATCCTACATTGCATCTGTATTTTTCTTTATTGGATGTATAACAAGCTCATAAATTTAATTACAATATATTCAACACAAATAAACCTATTGAGAGAAAATCCCACTTACGTTAGACCTCATATCTCAGCTTTGGGATGAGATAGGCTGGAAATAATCACACCTTTGTGTAAGTCAGGACCTGCCTAATCAACATCGTGAGTTTGGAAGAAATCTGAGACGGTCAAAAATTTAGTCTGAAAAAACACAAAGGGGTACCCCTTAGTGTTTTATTGGGTGAAATATGTGACCTCTTCAGATCTTCTTCAAACCCACACCGTGTGTCAGGGAGGTCCTGACGAAGACAGTGGTGTGGTAATTTTTGTCCTACCACATCCCAAAGCTAAGATATAGGGACATGCTGTGCTGCATAAAATTAATAACTGTAAATTTCATGATGGGATTCCTACTTCCAGTGAAGCTAGGTAAACACATGAGTAGAAGGGTGCGATCAGAATAGCCTAGTCAGTCCAATATATCCTACATTGCATCTGTATTTTTCTTTATTGGATGTATAACAAGCTCATAAATTTAATTCCAATATATTCAACACCAATAAACCTATTGAGAGAAAATCCCAGTTAAGTTTGTCCTCATATCTCAGCTTTGGGATGAGATAGGCTGAAAATAATCACACCTTTGTGTAAGTCAGGACCTGCCTAATCAACATCGTGAGTGTGGAAGAAATCTGAGATGGTCAAAAATTTAGTCTAAAAAAACACAAAGGGGTACCCCTTAGTGTTTTTTTGGGTGAAATATGTGACCTCTTCAGATCTTCTTCAAACCCACACCATGTGTCAGAGAGGTCCTGACGAAGACAATGGTGTGGTAATTGTTGCCCTACCACATCCCTAAGCTAAGATATAGGGACATGTTGTGCTGCATAAAATGTATAACTGTAAATTTCATGATGGGATTCCTACTTCCAGTGAAGCTAGGTAAACACATGAGTAGAAGGGTGCGATCAGAAAAGCCTAGTCAGTCCAATATATCCTACATTGCATCTATATTTTGCTTTATTGGACGTAAAACAAGCTCATAAATTTAATTCCAATATATTCAAAACCAATAAACCTATTGAGAGAAAATCCCAGTCAAGTTAGTCCTCATATCTCAGCTTTGGGATGAGATAGGCTAAAAATAATCACACCTTTGTGTAAGTCAGGACCTGCCTAATCAACATCGTGAGTTTGGAAGAAATCTGAGATGGTCAAAAATTTAGTCTAAAAAAACACAAAGGGGTACCCCTTAGTGTTTTTTTGAGTGAAATATGTGACCTCCTCAGATCTTCTTCAAACACACACCGTGTGTCAGAGAGGTCCTGACAAAGACAGTGGTGTGGTATTTTTTGTCCTACCACATCCCAAAGCTAAGATATAGGGACATGCTGTGCTGCATAAAATTAATAACTGTAAATTTCATGATGGGATTCCTACTTCCAGTGAAGCTAGGTAAACACATGAGTAGAAGGGTGCGATCAGAAAAGCCTAGTCAGTCCAATATATCCTACATTGCATCTGTAATTTGCTTTATTGGACGTATAACAAGCTCATAAATTTAATTCCAATATATTCAACACCAATAAACCTATTAAGAGAAAATCCCAGTTAAGTTTGTCCTCATATCTCAGCTTTGGGATGAGATAGGCTGAAAATAATCACACCTTTGTGTAAGTCAGGACCTGCCTAATCAACATCGTGAGTGTGGAAGAAATCTGAGATGGTCAAAAATTTAGTCTAAAAAAACACAAAGGGGTACCCCTTAGTGTTTTTTTGGGTGAAATATGTGACCTCTTCAGATCTTCTTCAAACCCACACCGTGTGTCAGAGAGGTCCTGACGAAGACAATGGTGTGGTAATTGTTGCCCTACCACATCCCAAAGCTAATATATAGGGACATGTTGTGCTGCATAAAATGTATAACTGTAAATTTCATGATGGGATTCCTACTTCCAGTGAAGCTAGGTAAACACATGAGTAGAAGGGTGCGATCAGAAAAGCCTATTCAGTCCAATATATCCTACATTGCATCTGTATTTTGCTTTATTGGACGTAAAACAAGCTCATAAATTTAATTCCAATATATTCAAAACCAATAAACCTATTGAGAGAAAATCCCAGTCAAGTTAGTCCTCATATCTCAGCTTTGGGATGAGATAGGCTAAAAATAATCACACCTTTGTGTAAGTCAGGACCTGCCTAATCAACATCGTGAGTTTGGAAGAAATCTGAGATGGTCAAAAATTTAGTCTAAAAAAACACAAAGGGGTACCCCTTAGTGTTTTTTTGAGTGAAATATGTGACCTCCTCAGATCTTCTTCAAACACACACCGTGTGTCAGAGAGGTCCTGACAAAGACAGTGGTGTGGTATTTTTTGTCCTACCACATCCCAAAGCTAAGATATAGGGACATGCTGTGCTGCATAAAATTAATAACTGTAAATTTCATGATGGGATTCCTACTTCCAGTGAAGCTAGGTAAACACATGAGTAGAAGGGTGCGATCAGAAAAGCCTAGTCAGTCCAATATATCCTACATTGCATCTGTAATTTGCTTTATTGGACGTATAACAAGCTCATAAATTTAATTCCAATATATTCAACACCAATAAACCTATTAAGAGAAAATCCCAGTTAAGTTTGTCCTCATATCTCAGCTTTGGGATGAGATAGGCTGAAAATAATCACACCTTTGTGTAAGTCAGGACCTGCCTAATCAACATCGTGAGTGTGGAAGAAATCTGAGATGGTCAAAAATTTAGTCTAAAAAAACACAAAGGGGTACCCCTTAGTGTTTTTTTGGGTGAAATATGTGACCTCTTCAGATCTTCTTCAAACCCACACCGTGTGTCAGAGAGGTCCTGACGAAGACAATGGTGTGGTAATTGTTGCCCTACCACATCCCAAAGCTAATATATAGGGACATGTTGTGCTGCATAAAATGTATAACTGTAAATTTCATGATGGGATTCCTACTTCCAGTGAAGCTAGGTAAACACATGAGTAGAAGGGTGCGATCAGAAAAGCCTATTCAGTCCAATATATCCTACATTGCATCTGTATTTTGCTTTATTGGACGTAAAACAAGCTCATAAATTTAATTCCAATATAGTCAACACAAATAAACCTATTGAGAGAAAATCCCAGTTAAGTTTGTCCTCATATCTCAGCTTTGGGATGAGTTAGGCTGAAAATAATCACACCTTTGTGTAAGTCAGGACCTGCCTAATCAACATCGTGAGTTTGGAAGAAATCTGAGACGGTCAAAAATTTAGTCTAAAAAAACACAAAGGGTTTTTTTGAGTGAAATATGTGACCTCCTCAGATCTTCTTCAAACACACACCGTGTGTCAGGGAGGTCCTGACGAAGACAGTGGTGTGGTAATTTTTGTCCTACCACATCCCAAAGCTAAGATATAGGGACATGCTGTGCTGCGTAAAATTAATAACTGTAAATTTCATGATGGGATTCCTACTTCCAGTGAAGCTAGGTAAACACATGAGTAGAAGGGTGCGATCAGAAAAGCCTAGTCAGTCCAATATATCCTACATTGCATCTGTATTTTGCTGTATTGGATGTATAAAAAGCTCATAAATTTAATTCCAATATATTCAACACCAATAAACCTATTGAGAGAAAATCCCAGTTAAGTTTGTCCTCATATCTCAGCTTTGGGATGAGATAGGCTAAAAATAATCACACCTTTGTGTAAGTCAGGACCTGCCTAATCAACATCATGAGTTTGGAAGAAATCTGAGACGGTCAAAAATTTAGTCTGAAAAAACACAAAGGGGTACCCCTTAGTGTTTTTTTGGGTGAAACATGTGACCTCTTCAGATCTTCTTCAAACCCACACCGTGTGTCAGGGAGGTCCTGACGAAGACAGTGGTGTGGTAATTGTTGCCCTACCACATCCCAGAGCTGAGATATAGGGACATGTTGTGCTGCATAAAATGTATAACTGTAAATTTCATGATGGGATTCCTACTTCCAGTGAAGCTAGGTAAACACATGAGTAGAAGGGTGCGATCAGAAAAGCCTAGTCAGTCCAATATATCCTACATTGCATCTGTATTTTGCTTTATTGGACGTATAAAAAGCTCACGAATTCAATTCCAATATATTCAACACCAATAAACCTATTGAGAGAAAATCCCAGTTCAGTTTGTCCTCATATCTCAGCTTTGGGATGAGATAGGCTGAAAATAATCACACCTTTGTGTAAGTCAGGACCTGCCTAATGAACATCGTGAGTTTGGAAGAAATCTGAGACGGTCAAAAATTTAGACTGAAAAAACACAAAGGGGTACCCCTTAGTGTTTTTTTGGGTGAAATATGTGACCTCTTCAGATCTTGTTCAATCCAACACAGTGTGTCAGGGAGGTCCTGACGAAGACAGTGGTGTGGTAATTTTTGCCCTACCACATCCCAAAGCTAAATTATAGGGACATGCTGTGCTGCATAAAATGTATAACTGTAAATTTCATGATGGGATTCCTACTTCCAGTGAAGCTAGGTAAACACATGAGTAGAAGGGTGCGATCAGAAAAGCCTAGTCAGTCCAATACATCCTACATTGCATCTGTATTTTGCTTTATTGGACGTATAAAAAGCTCATAAATTTAATTCCAATATATTCAACACCAATAAACCTATTAAGAGAAAATCCCAGTTAAGTTTGTCCTCATATCTCAGCTTTGGGACGAGATAGGCTGAAAATAATCACACCTTTGTGTAAGTCAGGACCTGCCTAATCAACATCGTGAGTTTGGAAGAAATCTGAGATGGTCAAAAATTTAGTCTAAAAAAACACAAAGGGGTACCTCTTAGTGTTTTTTTGGGTGAAATATGTGACCTCCTCAGCTCTTCTTCAAACCCACACCGTGTGTCAGAGAGGTCCTGACGAAAACAGTGGTGTGGTAATTTTTGCCCTACCACATCCCAAAGCTAAGATATAGGGACATGCTGTGCTGCATAAAATTAATAACTGTAAATTTCATGATGGGATTCCTACTTCCAGTGAAGCTAGGTAAACACATGAGTAGAAGGGTGCGATCAGAAAAGCCTAGTCAGTCCAATATATCCTACATTGCATCTGTAATTTGCTTTATTGGACGTATAACAAGCTCATAAATTTAATTCCAATATATTCAACACCAATAAACCTATTAAGAGAAAATCCCAGTTAAGTTTGTCCTCATATCTCAGCTTTGGGATGAGATAGGCTGAAAATAATCACACCTTTGTGTAAGTCAGGACCTGCCTAATCAACATCGTGAGTGTGGAAGAAATCTGAGATGGTCAAAAATTTAGTCTAAAAAAACACAAAGGGGTACCCCTTAGTGTTTTTTTGGGTGAAATATGTGACCTCTTCAGATCTTCTTCAAACCCACACCGTGTGTCAGAGAGGTCCTGACGAAGACAATGGTGTGGTAATTGTTGCCCTACCACATCCCAAAGCTAATATATAGGGACATGTTGTGCTGCATAAAATGTATAACTGTAAATTTCATGATGGGATTCCTACTTCCAGTGAAGCTAGGTAAACACATGAGTAGAAGGGTGCGATCAGAAAAGCCTATTCAGTCCAATATATCCTACATTGCATCTGTATTTTGCTTTATTGGACGTAAAACAAGCTCATAAATTTAATTCCAATATAGTCAACACAAATAAACCTATTGAGAGAAAATCCCAGTTAAGTTTGTCCTCATATCTCAGCTTTGGGATGAGTTAGGCTGAAAATAATCACACCTTTGTGTAAGTCAGGACCTGCCTAATCAACATCGTGAGTTTGGAAGAAATCTGAGACGGTCAAAAATTTAGTCTAAAAAAACACAAAGGGTTTTTTTGAGTGAAATATGTGACCTCCTCAGATCTTCTTCAAACACACACCGTGTGTCAGGGAGGTCCTGACGAAGACAGTGGTGTGGTAATTTTTGTCCTACCACATCCCAAAGCTAAGATATAGGGACATGCTGTGCTGCGTAAAATTAATAACTGTAAATTTCATGATGGGATTCCTACTTCCAGTGAAGCTAGGTAAACACATGAGTAGAAGGGTGCGATCAGAAAAGCCTAGTCAGTCCAATATATCCTACATTGCATCTGTATTTTGCTGTATTGGATGTATAAAAAGCTCATAAATTTAATTCCAATATATTCAACACCAATAAACCTATTGAGAGAAAATCCCAGTTAAGTTTGTCCTCATATCTCAGCTTTGGGATGAGATAGGCTAAAAATAATCACACCTTTGTGTAAGTCAGGACCTGCCTAATCAACATCATGAGTTTGGAAGAAATCTGAGACGGTCAAAAATTTAGTCTGAAAAAACACAAAGGGGTACCCCTTAGTGTTTTTTTGGGTGAAACATGTGACCTCTTCAGATCTTCTTCAAACCCACACCGTGTGTCAGGGAGGTCCTGACGAAGACAGTGGTGTGGTAATTGTTGCCCTACCACATCCCAGAGCTGAGATATAGGGACATGTTGTGCTGCATAAAATGTATAACTATAAATTTCATGATGGGATTCCTACTTCCAGTGAAGCTAGGTAAACACATGAGTAGAAGGGTGCGATCAGAAAAGCCTAGTCAGTCCAATATATCCTACATTGCATCTGTATTTTGCTTTATTGGACGTATAAAAAGCTCACGAATTCAATTCCAATATATTCAACACCAATAAACCTATTGAGAGAAAATCCCAGTTCAGTTTGTCCTCATATCTCAGCTTTGGGATGAGATAGGCTGAAAATAATCACACCTTTGTGTAAGTCAGGACCTGCCTAATGAACATCGTGAGTTTGGAAGAAATCTGAGACGGTCAAAAATTTAGACTGAAAAAACACAAAGGGGTACCCCTTAGTGTTTTTTTGGGTGAAATATGTGACCTCTTCAGATCTTGTTCAATCCAACACAGTGTGTCAGGGAGGTCCTGACGAAGACAGTGGTGTGGTAATTTTTGCCCTACCACATCCCAAAGCTAAATTATAGGGACATGCTGTGCTGCATAAAATGTATAACTGTAAATTTCATGATGGGATTCCTACTTCCAGTGAAGCTAGGTAAACACATGAGTAGAAGGGTGCGATCAGAAAAGCCTAGTCAGTCCAATACATCCTACATTGCATCTGTATTTTGCTTTATTGGACGTATAAAAAGCTCATAAATTTAATTCCAATATATTCAACACCAATAAACCTATTAAGAGAAAATCCCAGTTAAGTTTGTCCTCATATCTCAGCTTTGGGACGAGATAGGCTGAAAATAATCACACCTTTGTGTAAGTCAGGACCTGCCTAATCAACATCGTGAGTTTGGAAGAAATCTGAGATGGTCAAAAATTTAGTCTAAAAAAACACAAAGGGGTACCTCTTAGTGTTTTTTTGGGTGAAATATGTGACCTCCTCAGCTCTTCTTCAAACCCACACCGTGTGTCAGAGAGGTCCTGACGAAAACAGTGGTGTGGTAATTTTTGCCCTACCACATCCCAAAGCTAAGATATAGGGACATGCTGTGCTGCATAAAATTAATAACTGTAAATTTCATGATGGGATTCCTACTTACAGTGAAGCTAGGTAAACACATGAGAAGAAGGGTGCGATCAGAAAAGCCTAGTCAGTCCAATATATCCTACATTGCATCTGTATTTTTCTTTACTGGATGTATAACAAGCTCATAAATTTAATTCCAATATATTCAACACAAATAAACCTATTGAGAGAAAATCCCACTTACGTTAGACCTCATATCTCAGCTTTGGGATGAGATAGGCTGGAAATAATCACACCTTTGTGTAAGTCAGGACCTGCCTAATCAACATTGTGAGTTTGGAAGAAATCTGAGACGGTCAAAAATTTAGTCTGAAAAAACACAAAGGGGTACCCCTTAGTGTTTTTTTGGGTGAAATATGTGACCTCTTCAGATCTTCTTCAAACCCACACCGTGTGTCAGGGAGGTCCTGACGAAGACAGTGGTGTGGTAATTTTTGTCCTACCACATCCCAAAGCTAAGATATAGGGACATGCTGTGCTGCATAAAATTAATAACTGTAAATTTCATGATGGGATTCCTACTTCCAGTGAAGCTAGGTAAACACATGAGTAGAAGGGTGCGATCAGAATAGCCTAGTCAGTCCAATATATCCTACATTGCATCTGTATTTTTCTTTATTGGATGTATAACAAGCTCATAAATTTAATTCCAATATATTCAACACCAATAAACCTATTGAGAGAAAATCCCAGTTAAGTTTGTCCTCATATCTCAGCTTTGGGATGAGATAGGCTGAAAATAATCACACCTTTGTGTAAGTCAGGACCTGCCTAATCAACATTGTGAGTTTGGAAGAAATCTGAGATGGTCAAAAATTTTGTCTAAAAAAACACAAAGGGGTACCCCTTAGTGTTTTTTTGGGTGAAATATGTGACCTCTTCAGATCTTCTTCAAACCCACACCATGTGTCAGAGAGGTCCTGACGAAGACAATGGTGTGGTAATTGTTGCCCTACCACATCCCAAAGCTACGATATAGGGACATGTTGTGCTGCATAAAATGTATAACTGTAAATTTCATGATGGGATTCCTACTTCCAGTGAAGCTAGGTAAACACATGAGTAGAAGGGTGCGATCAGAAAAGCCTAGTCAGTCCAATATATCCTACATTGCATCTATATTTTGCTTTATTGGACGTAAAACAAGCTCATAAATTTAATTCCAATATATTCAAAACCAATAAACCTATTGAGAGAAAATCCCAGTCAAGTTAGTCCTCATATCTCAGCTTTGGGATGAGATAGGCTAAAAATAATCACACCTTTGTGTAAGTCATGACCTGCCTAATCAACATCGTGAGTTTGGAAGAAATCTGAGATGGTCAAAAATTTAGTCTAAAAAAACACAAAGGGGTACCCCTTAGTGTTTTTTTGAGTGAAATATGTGACCTCCTCAGATCTTCTTCAAACACACACCGTGTGTCAGAGAGGTCCTGACAAAGACAGTGGTATGGTATTTTTTGTCCTACCACATCCCAAAGCTAAGATATAGGGACATGCTGTGCTGCATAAAATTAATAACTGTAAATTTCATGATGGGATTCCTACTTCCAGTGAAGCTAGGTATACACATGAGTAGAAGGGTGCGATCAGAAAAGCCTAGTCAGTCCAATATATCCTACATTGCATCTGTATTTTGCTTTATTGGACGTATAACAAGCTCATAAATTTAATTCCAATATATTCAACACCAATAAACCTATTGAGAGAAAATCCCAGTTAAGTTTGTCCTCATATCTCAGCTTTGGGATGAGATAGGCTGAAAATAATCACACCTTTGTGTAAGTCAGGACCTGCCTAATCAACATCGTGAGTGTGGAAGAAATCTGAGATGGTCAAAAATTTAGTCTGAAAAAACACAAAGGGGTACCCCTTAGTGTTTTTTTGGGTGAAATATGTGACCTCTTCAGATCTTCTTCAAACCCACACCGTGTGTCAGAGAGGTCCTGACGAAGACAGTGGTGTGGTAATTGTTGCCCTACCACATCCCAAAGCTAAGATATAGGGACATGTTGTGCTGCATAAAATGTATAACTGTAAATTTCATGATGGGATTCCTACTTACAGTGAAGCTAGGTAAACACATGAGAAGAAGGGTGCTATCAGAAAAGCCTAGTCAGTCCAATATATCCTACATTGCATCTGTATTTTTCTTTATTGGATGTATAACAAGCTCATAAATTTAATTCCAATATATTCAACACAAATAAACCTATTGAGAGAAAATCCCACTTACGTTAGACCTCATATCTCAGCTTTGGGATGAGATAGGCTGGAAATAATCACACCTTTGTGTAAGTCAGGACCTGCCTAATCAACATCGTGAGTTTGGAAGAAATCTGAGACGGTCAAAAATTTAGTCTGAAAAAACACAAAGGGGTATCCCTTAGTGTTTTTTTGGGTGAAATATGTGACCTCTTCAGATCTTGTTCAAACCCACACCGTGTGTCAGGGAGGTCCTGACGAAGACAGTGGTGTGGTAATTTTTGTCCTACCACATCCCAAAGCTAAGATATAGGGACATGCTGTGCTGCATAAAATTAATAACTGTAAATTTCATGATGGGATTCCTACTTCCAGTGAAGCTAGGTAAACACATGAGTAGAAGGGTGCGATCAGAATAGCCTAGTCAGTCCAATATATCCTACATTGCATCTGTATTTTTCTTTATTGGATGTATAACAAGCTCATAAATTTAATTCCAATATATTCAACACCAATAAACCTATTGAGAGAAAATCCCAGTTAAGTTTGTCCTCATATCTCAGCTTTGGGATGAGTTAGGCTGAAAATAATCACACCTTTGTGTAAGTCAGGACCTGCCTAATCAACATCGTGAGTTTGGAAGAAATCTGAGACGGTCAAAAATTTAGTCTGAAAAAACACAAAGGGGTACCCCTTAGTGTTTTTTTGGGTGAAATATGTGACCTCCTCAGCTCTTCTTCAAACCCACACCGTGTGTCAGAGAGGTCCTGACGAAAACAGTGGTGTGGTAATTTTTGCCCTACCACATCCCAAAGCTAAGATATAGGGACATGCTGTGCTGCATAAAATTAATAACTGTAAATTTCATGATGGGATTCCTACTTCCAGTGAAGCTAGGTAAACACATGAGTAGAAGGGTGCGATCAGAAAAGCCTAGTCAGTCCAATATATCCTACATTGCATCTGTATTTTGCTTTATTGGACGTATAAAAAGCTCACGAATTCAATTCCAATATATTCAACACCAATAAACCTATTGAGAGAAAATCCCAGTTCAGTTTGTCCTCATATCTCAGCTTTGGGATGAGATAGGCTGAAAATAATCACACCTTTGTGTAAGTCAGGACCTGCCTAATGAACATCGTGAGTTTGGAAGAAATCTGAGACGGTCAAAAATTTAGACTGAAAAAACACAAAGGGGTACCCCTTAGTGTTTTTTTGGGTGAAATATGTGACCTCTTCAGATCTTGTTCAATCCAACACCGTGTGTCAGGGAGGTCCTGACGAAGACAGTGGTGTGGTAATTTTTGCCCTACCACATCCCAAAGCTAAATTATAGGGACATGCTGTGCTGCATAAAATGTATAACTGTAAATTTCATGATGGGATTCCTACTTCCAGTGAAGCTAGATAAACACATGAGTAGAAGGGTGCGATCAGAAAAGCCTAGTCAGTCCAATACATCCTACATTGCATCTGTATTTTGCTTTATTGGACGTATAAAAAGCTCATAAATTTAATTCCAATATATTCAACACCAATAAACCTATTAAGAGAAAATCCCAGTTAAGTTTGTCCTCATATCTCAGCTTTGGGACGAGATAGGCTGAAAATAATCACACCTTTGTGTAAGTCAGGACCTGCCTAATCAACATCGTGAGTTTGGAAGAAATCTGAGATGGTCAAAAATTTAGTCTAAAAAAACACAAAGGGGTACCTCTTAGTGTTTTTTTGGGTGAAATATGTGACCTCCTCAGCTCTTCTTCAAACCCACACCGTGTGTCAGAGAGGTCCTGACGAAAACAGTGGTGTGGTAATTTTTGCCCTACCACATCCCAAAGCTAAGATATAGGGACATGCTGTGCTGCATAAAATTAATAACTGTAAATTTCATGATGGGATTCCTACTTACAGTGAAGCTAGGTAAACACATGAGAAGAAGGGTGCGATCAGAAAAGCCTAGTCAGTCCAATATATCCTACATTGCATCTGTATTTTTCTTTACTGGATGTATAACAAGCTCATAAATTTAATTCCAATATATTCAACACAAATAAACCTATTGAGAGAAAATCCCACTTACGTTAGACCTCATATCTCAGCTTTGGGATGAGATAGGCTGGAAATAATCACACCTTTGTGTAAGTCAGGACCTGCCTAATCAACATTGTGAGTTTGGAAGAAATCTGAGACGGTCAAAAATTTAGTCTGAAAAAACACAAAGGGGTACCCCTTAGTGTTTTTTTGGGTGAAATATGTGACCTCTTCAGATCTTCTTCAAACCCACACCGTGTGTCAGGGAGGTCCTGACGAAGACAGTGGTGTGGTAATTTTTGTCCTACCACATCCCAAAGCTAAGATATAGGGACATGCTGTGCTGCATAAAATTAATAACTGTAAATTTCATGATGGGATTCCTACTTCCAGTGAAGCTAGGTAAACACATGAGTAGAAGGGTGCGATCAGAATAGCCTAGTCAGTCCAATATATCCTACATTGCATCTGTATTTTTCTTTATTGGATGTATAACAAGCTCATAAATTTAATTCCAATATATTCAACACCAATAAACCTATTGAGAGAAAATCCCAGTTAAGTTTGTCCTCATATCTCAGCTTTGGGATGAGTTAGGCTGAAAATAATCACACCTTTGTGTAAGTCAGGACCTGCCTAATCAACATCGTGAGTTTGGAAGAAATCTGAGACGGTCAAAAATTTAGTCTGAAAAAACACAAAGGGGTACCCCTTAGTGTTTTTTTGGGTGAAATATGTGACCTCCTCAGCTCTTCTTCAAACCCACACCGTGTGTCAGAGAGGTCCTGACGAAAACAGTGGTGTGGTAATTTTTGCCCTACCACATCCCAAAGCTAAGATATAGGGACATGCTGTGCTGCATAAAATTAATAACTGTAAATTTCATGATGGGATTCCTACTTCCAGTGAAGCTAGGTAAACACATGAGTAGAAGGGTGCAATCAGAAAAGCCTAGTCAGTCCAATATATCCTACATTGCATCTGTATTTTGCTTTATTGGACGTATAAAAAGCTCACGAATTCAATTCCAATATATTCAACACCAATAAACCTATTGAGAGAAAATCCCAGTTCAGTTTGTCCTCATATCTCAGCTTTGGGATGAGATAGGCTGAAAATAATCACACCTTTGTGTAAGTCAGGACCTGCCTAATGAACATCGTGAGTTTGGAAGAAATCTGAGACGGTCAAAAAGTTAGACTGAAAAAACACAAAGGGGTACCCCTTAGTGTTTTTTTGGGTGAAATATGTGACCTCTTCAGATCTTGTTCAATCCAACACCGTGTGTCAGGGAGGTCCTGACGAAGACAGTGGTGTGGTAATTTTTGCCCTACCACATCCCAAAGCTAAATTATAGGGACATGCTGTGCTGCATAAAATGTATAACTGTAAATTTCATGATGGGATTCCTACTTCCAGTGAAGCTAGGTAAACACATGAGTAGAAGGGTGCGATCAGAAAAGCCTAGTCAGTCCAATACATCCTACATTGCATCTGTATTTTGCTTTATTGGACGTATAAAAAGCTCATAAATTTAATTCCAATATATTCAACACCAATAAACCTATTAAGAGAAAATCGCAGTTAAGTTTGTCCTCATATCTCAGCTTTGGGACGAGATAGGCTGAAAATAATCACACCTTTGTGTAAGTCAGGACCTGCCTAATCAACATCGTGAGTTTGGAAGAAATCTGAGATGGTCAAAAATTTAGTCTAAAAAAACACAAAGGGGTACCTCTTAGTGTTTTTTTGGGTGAAATATGTGACCTCCTCAGCTCTTCTTCAAACCCACACCGTGTGTCAGAGAGGTCCTGACGAAAACAGTGGTGTGGTAATTTTTGCCCTACCACATCCCAAAGCTAAGATATAGGGACATGCTGTGCTGCATAAAATTAATAACTGTAAATTTCATGATGGGATTCCTACTTACAGTGAAGCTAGGTAAACACATGAGAAGAAGGGTGCGATCAGAAAAGCCTAGTCAGTCCAATATATCCTACATTGCATCTGTATTTTTCTTTACTGGATGTATAACAAGCTCATAAATTTAATTCCAATATATTCAACACAAATAAACCTATTGAGAGAAAATCCCACTTACGTTAGACCTCATATCTCAGCTTTGGGATGAGATAGGCTGGAAATAATCACACCTTTGTGTAAGTCAGGACCTGCCTAATCAACATTGTGAGTTTGGAAGAAATCTGAGACGGTCAAAAATTTAGTCTGAAAAAACACAAAGGGGTACCCCTTAGTGTTTTTTTGGGTGAAATATGTGACCTCTTCAGATCTTCTTCAAACCCACACCGTGTGTCAGGGAGGTCCTGACGAAGACAGTGGTGTGGTAATTTTTGTCCTACCACATCCCAAAGCTAAGATATAGGGACATGCTGTGCTGCATAAAATTAATAACTGTAAATTTCATGATGGGATTCCTACTTCCAGTGAAGCTAGGTAAACACATGAGTAGAAGGGTGCGATCAGAATAGCCTAGTCAGTCCAATATATCCTACATTGCATCTGTATTTTTCTTTATTGGATGTATAACAAGCTCATAAATTTAATTCCAATATATTCAACACCAATAAACCTATTGAGAGAAAATCCCAGTTAAGTTTGTCCTCATATCTCAGCTTTGGGATGAGTTAGGCTGAAAATAATCACACCTTTGTGTAAGTCAGGACCTGCCTAATCAACATCGTGAGTTTGGAAGAAATCTGAGACGGTCAAAAATTTAGTCTGAAAAAACACAAAGGGGTACCCCTTAGTGTTTTTTTGGGTGAAATATGTGACCTCCTCAGCTCTTCTTCAAACCCACACCGTGTGTCAGAGAGGTCCTGACGAAAACAGTGGTGTGGTAATTTTTGCCCTACCACATCCCAAAGCTAAGATATAGGGACATGCTGTGCTGCATAAAATTAATAACTGTAAATTTCATGATGGGATTCCTACTTCCAGTGAAGCTAGGTAAACACATGAGTAGAAGGGTGCAATCAGAAAAGCCTAGTCAGTCCAATATATCCTACATTGCATCTGTATTTTGCTTTATTGGACGTATAAAAAGCTCACGAATTCAATTCCAATATATTCAACACCAATAAACCTATTGAGAGAAAATCCCAGTCAAGTTAGTCCTCATATCTCAGCTTTGGGATGAGATAGGCTAAAAATAATCACACCTTTGTGTAAGTCAGGACCTGCCTAATCAACATCGTGAGTTTGGAAGAAATCTGAGATGGTCAAAAATTTAGTCTAAAAAAACACAAAGGGGTACCCCTTAGTGTTTTTTTGAGTGAAATATGTGACCTCCTCAGATCTTCTTCAAACACACACCGTGTGTCAGAGAGGTCCTGACAAAGACAGTGGTATGGTATTTTTTGTCCTACCACATCCCAAAGCTAAGATATAGGGACATGCTGTGCTGCATAAAATTAATAACTGTAAATTTCATGATGGGATTCCTACTTCCAGTGAAGCTAGGTAAACACATGAGTAGAAGGGTGCGATCAGAAAAGCCTAGTCAGTCCAATATATCCTACATTGCATCTGTAATTTGCTTTATTGGACGTATAACAAGCTCATAAATTTAATTCCAATATATTCAACACCAATAAACCTATTGAGAGAAAATCCCAGTTAAGTTTGTCCTCATATCTCAGCTTTGGGATGAGATAGGCTGAAAATAATCACACCTTTGTGTAAGTCAGGACCTGCCTAATCAACATCGTGAGTGTGGAAGAAATCTGAGATGGTCAAAAATTTAGTCTAAAAAAACACAAAGGGGTACCCCTTAGTGTTTTTTTGGGTGAAATATGTGACCTCTTCAAATCTTCTTCAAACCCACACCGTGTGTCAGAGAGGTCCTGACGAAGACAATGGTGTTGTAATTGTTGCCCTACCACATCCCAAAGCTAATATATAGGGACATGTTGTGCTGCATAAAATGTATAACTGTAAATTTCATGATGGGATTCCTACTTCCAGTGAAGCTAGGTAAACACATGAGTAGAAGGGTGCGATCAGAAAAGCCTATTCAGTCCAATATATCCTACATTGCATCTGTATTTTGCTTTATTGGACGTAAAACAAGCTCATAAATTTAATTCCAATATAGTCAACACAAATAAACCTATTGAGAGAAAATCCCAGTTAAGTTTGTCCTCATATCTCAGTTTTGGGATGAGTTAGGCTGAAAATAATCACACCTTTGTGTAAGTCAGGACCTGCCTAATCAACATCGTGAGTTTGGAAGAAATCTGAGAGGGTCAAAAATTTAGTCTAAAAAAACACAAAGGGTTTTTTTGAGTGAAATATGTGACCTCCTCAGATCTTCTTCAAACACACACCGTGTGTCAGGGAGGTCCTGACGAAGACAGTGGTGTGGTAATTTTTGTCCTACCACATCCCAAAGCTAAGATATAGGGACATGCTGTGCTGCGTAAAATTAATAACTGTAAATTTCATGATGGGATTCCTACTTCCAGTGAAGCTAGGTAAACACATGAGTAGAAGGGTGCGATCAGAAAAGCCTAGTCAGTCCAATATATCCTACATTGCATCTGTATTTTGCTGTATTGGATGTATAAAAAGCTCATAAATTTAATTCCAATATATTCAACACCAATAAACCTATTGAGAGAAAATCCCAGTTAAGTTTGTCCCCATATCTCAGCTTTGGGATGAGATAGGCTAAAAATAATCACACCTTTGTGTAAGTCAGGACCTGCCTAATCAACATCATGAGTTTGGAAGAAATCTGAGACGGTCAAAAATTTAGTCTGAAAAAACACAAAGGGGTACCCCTTAGTGTTTTTTTGGGTGAAATATGTGACCTCTTCAGATCTTCTTCAAACCCACACCGTGTGTCAGGGAGGTCCTGACGAAGACAGTGGTGTGGTAATTGTTGCCCTACCACATCCCAGAGCTGAGATATAGGGACATGTTGTGCTGCATAAAATGTATAACTGTAAATTTCATGATGGGATTCCTACTTCCAGTGAAGCTAGGTAAACACATGAGTAGAAAGGTGCGATCAGAAAAGCCTAGTCAGTCCAATATATCCTACATTGCATCTGTATTTTGCTTTATTGGACGTATAAAAAGCTCACGAATTCAATTCCAATATATTCAACACCAATAAACCTATTGAGAGAAAATCCCAGTTCAGTTTGTCCTCATATCTCAGCTTTGGGATGAGATAGGCTGAAAATAATCACACCTTTGTGTAAGTCAGGACCTGCCTAATGAACATCGTGAGTTTGGAAGAAATCTGAGACGGTCAAAAATTTAGACTGAAAAAACACAAAGGGGTACCCCTTAGTGTTTTTTTGGGTGAAATATGTGACCTCTTCAGATCTTGTTCAATCCAACACCGTGTGTCAGGGAGGTCCTGACGAAGACAGTGGTGTGGTAATTTTTGCCCTACCACATCCCAAAGCTAAATTATAGGGACATGCTGTGCTGCATAAAATGTATAACTGTAAATTTCATGATGGGATTCCTACTTCCAGTGAAGCTAGGTAAACACATGAGTAGAAGGGTGCGATCAGAAAAGCCTAGTCAGTCCAATACATCCTACATTGCATCTGTATTTTGCTTTATTGGACGTATAAAAAGCTCATAAATTTAATTCCAATATATTCAACACCAATAAACCTATTAAGAGAAAATCCCAGTTAAGTTTGTCCTCATATCTCAGCTTTGGGACGAGATAGGCTGAAAATAATCACACCTTTGTGTAAGTCAGGACCTGCCTAATCAACATCGTGAGTTTGGAAGAAATCTGAGATGGTCAAAAATTTAGTCTAAAAAAACACAAAGGGGTACCCCTTAGTGTTTTTTTGGGTGAAATATGTGACCTCCTCAGCTCTTCTTCAAACCCACACCGTGTGTCAGAGAGGTCCTGACGAAAACAGTGGTGTGGTAATTTTTGCCCTACCACATCCCAAAGCTAAGATATAGGGACATGCTGTGCTGCATAAAATTAATAACTGTAAATTTCATGATGGGATTCCTACTTACAGTGAAGCTAGGTAAACACATGAGAAGAAGGGTGCGATCAGAAAAGCCTAGTCAGTCCAATATATCCTACATTGCATCTGTATTTTTCTTTACTGGATGTATAACAAGCTCATAAATTTAATTCCAATATATTCAACACAAATAAACCTATTGAGAGAAAATCCCACTTACGTTAGACCTCATATCTCAGCTTTGGGATGAGATAGGCTGGAAATAATCACACCTTTGTGTAAGTCAGGACCTGCCTAATCAACATTGTGAGTTTGGAAGAAATCTGAGACGGTCAAAAATTTAGTCTGAAAAAACACAAAGGGGTACCCCTTAGTGTTTTTTTGGGTGAAATATGTGACCTCTTCAGATCTTCTTCAAACCCACACCGTGTGTCAGGGAGGTCCTGACGAAGACAGTGGTGTGGTAATTTTTGTCCTACCACATCCCAAAGCTAAGATATAGGGACATGCTGTGCTGCATAAAATTAATAACTGTAAATTTCATGATGGGATTCCTACTTCCAGTGAAGCTAGGTAAACACATGAGTAGAAGGGTGCGATCAGAATAGCCTAGTCAGTCCAATATATCCTACATTGCATCTGTATTTTTCTTTATTGGATGTATAACAAGCTCATAAATTTAATTCCAATATATTCAACACCAATAAACCTATTGAGAGAAAATCCCAGTTAAGTTTGTCCTCATATCTCAGCTTTGGGATGAGTTAGGCTGAAAATAATCACACCTTTGTGTAAGTCAGGACCTGCCTAATCAACATCGTGAGTGTGGAAGAAATCTGAGACGGTCAAAAATTTAGTCTAAAAAAACACAAAGGGGTACCCCTTAGTGTTTTTTTGGGTGAAATATGTGACCTCCTCAGATCTTCTTCAAACCCACACCGTGTGTCAGAGAGGTCCTGACAAAGAGAGTGGTGTGGTCATTTTTGTCCTACCACATCCCAAAGCTAAGATATAGGGACATGCTGTGCTGCATAAAATTAATAACTGTAAATTTCATGATGGGATTCCTACTTCCAGTGAAGCTAGGTATACACATGAGTAGAAGGGTGCGATCAGAAAAGCCTAGTCAGTCCAATATATCCTACATTGCATCTGTATTTTGCTTTATTGGACGTATAACAAGCTCATAAATTTAATTCCAATATATTCAACACCAATAAACCTATTGAGAGAAAATCCCAGTTAAGTTTGTCCTCATATCTCAGCTTTGGGATGAGATAGGCTGAAAATAATCACACCTTTGTGTAAGTCAGGACCTGCCTAATCAACATCGTGAGTTTGGAAGAAATCTGAGATGGTCAAAAATTTAGTCTAAAAAAACACAAAGGGGTACCTCTTAGTGTTTTTTTGGGTGAAATATGTGACCTCCTCAGCTCTTCTTCAAACCCACACCGTGTGTCAGAGAGGTCCTGACGAAAACAGTGGTGTGGTAATTTTTGCCCTACCACATCCCAAAGCTAAGATATAGGGACATGCTGTGCTGCATAAAATTAATAACTGTAAATTTCATGATGGGATTCCTACTTACAGTGAAGCTAGGTAAACACATGAGAAGAAGGGTGCGATCAGAAAAGCCTAGTCAGTCCAATATATCCTACATTGCATCTGTATTTTTCTTTACTGGATGTATAACAAGCTCATAAATTTAATTCCAATATATTCAACACCAATAAACCTATTGAGAGAAAATCCCACTTACGTTAGACCTCATATCTCAGCTTTGGGATGAGATAGGCTGGAAATAATCACACCTTTGTGTAAGTCAGGACCTGCCTAATCAACATTGTGAGTTTGGAAGAAATCTGAGACGGTCAAAAATTTAGTCTGAAAAAACACAAAGGGGTACCCCTTAGTGTTTTTTTGGGTGAAATATGTGACCTCTTCAGATCTTCTTCAAACCCACACCGTGTGTCAGGGAGGTCCTGACGAAGACAGTGGTGTGGTAATTTTTGTCCTACCACATCCCAAAGCTAAGATATAGGGACATGCTGTGCTGCATAAAATTAATAACTGTAAATTTCATGATGGGATTCCTACTTCCAGTGAAGCTAGGTAAACACATGAGTAGAAGGGTGCGATCAGAATAGCCTAGTCAGTCCAATATATCCTACATTGCATCTGTATTTTTCTTTATTGGATGTATAACAAGCTCATAAATTTAATTCCAATATATTCAACACCAATAAACCTATTGAGAGAAAATCCCAGTTAAGTTTGTCCTCATATCTCAGCTTTGGGATGAGTTAGGCTGAAAATAATCACACCTTTGTGTAAGTCAGGACCTGCCTAATCAACATCGTGAGTGTGGAAGAAATCTGAGACGGTCAAAAATTTAGTCTGAAAAAACACAAAGGGGTACCCCTTAGTGTTTTTTTGGGTGAAATATGTGACCTCCTCAGCTCTTCTTCAAACCCACACCGTGTGTCAGAGAGGTCCTGACGAAAACAGTGGTGTGGTAATTTTTGCCCTACCACATCCCAAAGCTAAGATATAGGGACATGCTGTGCTGCATAAAATTAATAACTGTAAATTTCATGATGGGATTCCTACTTACAGTAAAGCTAGGTAAACACATGAGAAGAAGGGTGCGATCAGAAAAGCCTAGTCAGTCCAATATATCCTACATTGCATCTGTATTTTTCTTTACTGGATGTATAACAAGCTCATAAATTTAATTCCAATATATTCAACACAAATAAACCTATTGAGAGAAAATCCCACTTACGTTAGACCTCATATCTCAGCTTTGGGATGAGATAGGCTGGAAATAATCACACCTTTGTGTAAGTCAGGACCTGCCTAATCAACATTGTGAGTTTGGAAGAAATCTGAGACGGTCAAAAATTTAGTCTGAAAAAACACAAATGGGTACCCCTTAGTGTTTTTTTGGGTGAAATATGTGACCTCTTCAGATCTTCTTCAAACCCACACCGTGTGTCAGGGAGGTCCTGACGAAGACAGTGGTGTGGTAATTTTTGTCCTACCACATCCCAAAGCTAAGATATAGGGACATGCTGTGCTGCATAAAATTAATAACTGTAAATTTCATGATGGGATTCCTACTTCCAGTGAAGCTAGGTAAACACATGAGTAGAAGGGTGCGATCAGAATAGCCTAGTCAGTCCAATATATCCTACATTGCATCTGTATTTTTCTTTATTGGATGTATAACAAGCTCATAAATTTGATTCCAATATATTCAACACCAATAAACCTATTGAGAGAAAATCCCAGTTAAGTTTGTCCTCATATCTCAGCTTTGGGATGAGTTAGGCTGAAAATAATCACACCTTTGTGTAAGTCAGGACCTGCCTAATCAACATCGTGAGTGTGGAAGAAATCTGAGACGGTCAAAAATTTAGTCTAAAAAAACACAAAGGGGTACCCCTTAGTGTTTTTTTGGGTGAAATATGTGACCTCCTCAGATCTTCTTCAAACCCACACCGTGTGTCAGAGAGGTCCTGACAAAGAGAGTGGTGTGGTCATTTTTGTCCTACCACATCCCAAAGCTAAGATATAGGGACATGCTGTGCTGCATAAAATTAATAACTGTAAATTTCATGATGGGATTCCTACTTCCAGTGAAGCTAGGTATACACATGAGTAGAAGGGTGCGATCAGAAAAGCCTAGTCAGTCCAATATATCCTACATTGCATCTGTATTTTGCTTTATTGGACGTATAACAAGCTCATAAATTTAATTCCAATATATTCAACACCAATAAACCTATTGAGAGAAAATCCCAGTTAAGTTTGTCCTCATATCTCAGCTTTGGGATGAGATAGGCTGAAAATAATCACACCTTTGTGTAAGTCAGGACCTGCCTAATCAACATCGTGAGTGTGGAAGAAATCTGAGATGGTCAAAAATTTAGTCTGAAAAAACACAAAGGGGTACCCCTTAGTGTTTTTTTGGGTGAAATATGTGACCTCTTCAGATCTTCTTCAAACCCACACCGTGTGTCAGAGAGGTCCTGACGAAGACAGTGGTGTGGTAATTTTTGCCCTACCACATCCCAAAGCTAAGATATAGGGACATGCTGTGCTGCATAAAATTAATAACTGTAAATTTCATGATGGGATTCCTACTTCCAGTGAAGCTAGGTAAACACATGAGTAGAAGGGTGCGATCAGAAAAGCCTAGTCAGTCCAATATATCCTACATTGCATCTGTATTTTGCTTTATTGGACGTATAAAAAGCTCACGAATTCAATTCCAATATATTCAACACCAATAAACCTATTGAGAGAAAATCCCAGTTCAGTTTGTCCTCATATCTCAGCTTTGGGATGAGATAGGCTGAAAATAATCACACCTTTGTGTAAGTCAGGACCTGCCTAATGAACATCGTGAGTTTGGAAGAAATCTGAGACGGTCAAAAATTTAGACTGAAAAAACACAAAGGGGTACCCCTTAGTGTTTTTTTGGGTGAAATATGTGACCTCTTCAGATCTTGTTCAATCCAACACCGTGTGTCAGGGAGGTCCTGACGAAGACAGTGGTGTGGTAATTTTTGCCCTACCACATCCCAAAGCTAAATTATAGGGACATGCTGTGCTGCATAAAATGTATAACTGTAAATTTCATGATGGGATTCCTACTTCCAGTGAAGCTAGGTAAACACATGAGTAGAAGGGTGCGATCAGAAAAGCCTAGTCAGTCCAATACATCCTACATTGCATCTGTATTTTGCTTTATTGGACGTATAAAAAGCTCATAAATTTAATTCCAATATATTCAACACCAATAAACCTATTAAGAGAAAATCGCAGTTAAGTTTGTCCTCATATCTCAGCTTTGGGACGAGATAGGCTGAAAATAATCACACCTTTGTGTAAGTCAGGACCTGCCTAATCAACATCGTGAGTTTGGAAGAAATCTGAGATGGTCAAAAATTTAGTCTAAAAAAACACAAAGGGGTACCTCTTAGTGTTTTTTTGGGTGAAATATGTGACCTCCTCAGCTCTTCTTCAAACCCACACCGTGTGTCAGAGAGGTCCTGACGAAAACAGTGGTGTGGTAATTTTTGCCCTACCACATCCCAAAGCTAAGATATAGGGACATGCTGTGCTGCATAAAATTAATAACTGTAAATTTCATGATGGGATTCCTACTTACAGTGAAGCTAGGTAAACACATGAGAAGAAGGGTGCGATCAGAAAAGCCTAGTCAGTCCAATATATCCTACATTGCATCTGTATTTTTCTTTACTGGATGTATAACAAGCTCATAAATTTAATTCCAATATATTCAACACAAATAAACCTATTGAGAGAAAATCCCACTTACGTTAGACCTCATATCTCAGCTTTGGGATGAGATAGGCTGGAAATAATCACACCTTTGTGTAAGTCAGGACCTGCCTAATCAACATTGTGAGTTTGGAAGAAATCTGAGACGGTCAAAAATTTAGTCTGAAAAAACACAAAGGGGTACCCCTTAGTGTTTTTTTGGGTGAAATATGTGACCTCTTCAGATCTTCTTCAAACCCACACCGTGTGTCAGGGAGGTCCTGACGAAGACAGTGGTGTGGTAATTTTTGTCCTACCACATCCCAAAGCTAAGATATAGGGACATGCTGTGCTGCATAAAATTAATAACTGTAAATTTCATGATGGGATTCCTACTTCCAGTGAAGCTAGGTAAACACATGAGTAGAAGGGTGCGATCAGAATAGCCTAGTCAGTCCAATATATCCTACATTGCATCTGTATTTTTCTTTATTGGATGTATAACAAGCTCATAAATTTAATTCCAATATATTCAACACCAATAAACCTATTGAGAGAAAATCCCAGTTAAGTTTGTCCTCATATCTCAGCTTTGGGATGAGATAGGCTAAAAATAATCACACCTTTGTGTAAGTCAGGACCTGCCTAATCAACATCGTGAGTTTGGAAGAAATCTGAGATGGTCAAAAATTTAGTCTAAAAAAACACAAAGGGGTACCCCTTAGTGTTTTTTTGAGTGAAATATGTGACCTCCTCAGATCTTCTTCAAACACACACCGTGTGTCAGAGAGGTCCTGACAAAGACAGTGGTATGGTATTTTTTGTCCTACCACATCCCAAAGCTAAGATATAGGGACATGCTGTGCTGCATAAAATTAATAACTGTAAATTTCATGATGGGATTCCTACTTCCAGTGAAGCTAGGTAAACACATGAGTAGAAGGGTGCGATCAGAAAAGCCTAGTCAGTCCAATATATCCTACATTGCATCTGTAATTTGCTTTATTGGACGTATAACAAGCTCATAAATTTAATTCCAATATATTCAACACCAATAAACCTATTGAGAGAAAATCCCAGTTAAGTTTGTCCTCATATCTCAGCTTTGGGATGAGATAGGCTGAAAATAATCACACCTTTGTGTAAGTCAGGACCTGCCTAATCAACATCGTGAGTGTGGAAGAAATCTGAGATGGTCAAAAATTTAGTCTAAAAAAACACAAAGGGGTACCCCTTAGTGTTTTTTTGGGTGAAATATGTGACCTCTTCAGATCTTCTTCAAACCCACACCGTGTGTCAGAGAGGTCCTGACGAAGACAATGGTGTTGTAATTGTTGCCCTACCACATCCCAAAGCTAATATATAGGGACATGTTGTGCTGCATAAAATGTATAACTGTAAATTTCATGATGGGATTCCTACTTCCAGTGAAGCTAGGTAAACACATGAGTAGAAGGGTGCGATCAGAAAAGCCTATTCAGTCCAATATATCCTACATTGCATCTGTATTTTGCTTTATTGGACGTAAAACAAGCTCATAAATTTAATTCCAATATAGTCAACACAAATAAACCTATTGAGAGAAAATCCCAGTTAAGTTTGTCCTCATATCTCAGTTTTGGGATGAGTTAGGCTGAAAATAATCACACCTTTGTGTAAATCAGGACCTGCCTAATCAACATCGTGAGTTTGGAAGAAATCTGAGAGGGTCAAAAATTTAGTCTAAAAAAACACAAAGGGTTTTTTTGAGTGAAATATGTGACCTCCTCAGATCTTCTTCAAACACACACCGTGTGTCAGGGAGGTCCTGACGAAGACAGTGGTGTGGTAATTTTTGTCCTACCACATCCCAAAGCTAAGATATAGGGACATGCTGTGCTGCGTAAAATTAATAACTGTAAATTTCATGATGGGATTCCTACTTCCAGTGAAGCTAGGTAAACACATGAGTAGAACGGTGCGTTTAGAAAAGCCTAGTCAGTCCAATATATCCTACATTGCATCTGTATTTTGCTGTATTGGATGTATAAAAAGCTCATAAATTTAATTCCAATATATTCAACACCAATAAACCTATTGAGAGAAAATCCCAGTTAAGTTTGTCCCCATATCTCAGCTTTGGGATGAGATAGGCTAAAAATAATCACACCTTTGTGTAAGTCAGGACCTGCCTAATCAACATCATGAGTTTGGAAGAAATCTGAGACGGTCAAAAATTTAGTCTGAAAAAACACAAAGGGGTACCCCTTAGTGTTTTTTTGGGTGAAATATGTGACCTCTTCAGATCTTCTTCAAACCCACACCGTGTGTCAGGGAGGTCCTGACGAAGACAGTGGTGTGGTAATTGTTGCCCTACCACATCCCAGAGCTGAGATATAGGGACATGTTGTGCTGCATAAAATGTATAACTGTAAATTTCATGATGGGATTCCTACTTCCAGTGAAGCTAGGTAAACACATGAGTAGAAAGGTGCGATCAGAAAAGCCTAGTCAGTCCAATATATCCTACATTGCATCTGTATTTTGCTTTATTGGACGTATAAAAAGCTCACGAATTCAATTCCAATATATTCAACACCAATAAACCTATTGAGAGAAAATCCCAGTTCAGTTTGTCCTCATATCTCAGCTTTGGGATGAGATAGGCTGAAAATAATCACACCTTTGTGTAAGTCAGGACCTGCCTAATGAACATCGTGAGTTTGGAAGAAATCTGAGACGGTCAAAAATTTAGACTGAAAAAACACAAAGGGGTACCCCTTAGTGTTTTTTTGGGTGAAATATGTGACCTCTTCAGATCTTGTTCAATCCAACACCGTGTGTCAGGGAGGTCCTGACGAAGACAGTGGTGTGGTAATTTTTGCCCTACCACATCCCAAAGCTAAATTATAGGGACATGCTGTGCTGCATAAAATGTATAACTGTAAATTTCATGATGGGATTCCTACTTCCAGTGAAGCTAGGTAAACACATGAGTAGAAGGGTGCGATCAGAAAAGCCTAGTCAGTCCAATACATCCTACATTGCATCTGTATTTTGCTTTATTGGACGTATAAAAAGCTCATAAATTTAATTCCAATATATTCAACACCAATAAACCTATTAAGAGAAAATCCCAGTTAAGTTTGTCCTCATATCTCAGCTTTGGGACGAGATAGGCTGAAAATAATCACACCTTTGTGTAAGTCAGGACCTGCCTAATCAACATCGTGAGTTTGGAAGAAATCTGAGATGGTCAAAAATTTAGTCTAAAAAAACACAAAGGGGTACCTCTTAGTGTTTTTTTGGGTGAAATATGTGACCTCCTCAGCTCTTCTTCAAACCCACACCGTGTGTCAGAGAGGTCCTGACGAAAACAGTGGTGTGGTAATTTTTGCCCTACCACATCCCAAAGCTAAGATATAGGGACATGCTGTGCTGCATAAAATTAATAACTGTAAATTTCATGATGGGATTCCTACTTCCAGTGAAGCTAGGTAAACACATGAGTAGAAGGGTGCGATCAGAATAGCCTAGTCAGTCCAATATATCCTACATTGCATCTGTATTTTTCTTTATTGGATGTATAACAAGCTCATAAATTTAATTCCAATATATTCAACACCAATAAACCTATTGAGAGAAAATCCCAGTTAAGTTTGTCCTCATATCTCAGCTTTGGGATGAGTTAGGCTGAAAATAATCACACCTTTGTGTAAGTCAGGACCTGCCTAATCAACATCGTGAGTGTGGAAGAAATCTGAGACGGTCAAAAATTTAGTCTAAAAAAACACAAAGGGGTACCCCTTAGTGTTTTTTTGGGTGAAATATGTGACCTCCTCAGATCTTCTTCAAACCCACACCGTGTGTCAGAGAGGTCCTGACAAAGAGAGTGGTGTGGTCATTTTTGTCCTACCACATCCCAAAGCTAAGATATAGGGACATGCTGTGCTGCATAAAATTAATAACTGTAAATTTCATGATGGGATTCCTACTTCCAGTGAAGCTAGGTATACACATGAGTAGAAGGGTGCGATCAGAAAAGCCTAGTCAGTCCAATATATCCTACATTGCATCTGTATTTTGCTTTATTGGACGTATAACAAGCTCATAAATTTAATTCCAATATATTCAACACCAATAAACCTATTGAGAGAAAATCCCAGTTAAGTTTGTCCTCATATCTCAGCTTTGGGATGAGATAGGCTGAAAATAATCACACCTTTGTGTAAGTCAGGACCTGCCTAATCAACATCGTGAGTGTGGAAGAAATCTGAGATGGTCAAAAATTTAGTCTGAAAAAACACAAAGGGGTACCCCTTAGTGTTTTTTTGGGTGAAATATGTGACCTCTTCAGATCTTCTTCAAACCCACACCGTGTGTCAGAGAGGTCCTGACGAAGACAGTGGTGTGGTAATTGTTGCCCTACCACATCCCAAAGCTAAGATATAGGGACATGTTGTGCTGCATAAAATGTATAACTGTAAATTTCATGATGGGATTCCTACTTACAGTGAAGCTAGGTAAACACATGAGAAGAAGGGTGCTATCAGAAAAGCCTAGTCAGTCCAATATATCCTACATTGCATCTGTATTTTTCTTTATTGGATGTATAACAAGCTCATAAATTTAATTCCAATATATTCAACACAAATAAACCTATTGAGAGAAAATCCCACTTACGTTAGACCTCATATCTCAGCTTTGGGATGAGATAGGCTGGAAATAATCACACCTTTGTGTAAGTCAGGACCTGCCTAATCAACATCGTGAGTTTGGAAGAAATCTGAGATGGTCAAAAATTTAGTCTAAAAAAACACAAAGGGGTACCTCTTAGTGTTTTTTTGGGTGAAATATGTGACCTCCTCAGCTCTTCTTCAAACCCACACCGTGTGTCAGAGAGGTCCTGACGAAAACAGTGGTGTGGTAATTTTTGCCCTACCACATCCCAAAGCTAAGATATAGGGACATGCTGTGCTGCATAAAATTAATAACTGTAAATTTCATGATGGGATTCCTACTTACAGTGAAGCTAGGTAAACACATGAGAAGAAGGGTGCGATCAGAAAAGCCTAGTCAGTCCAATATATCCTACATTGCATCTGTATTTTTCTTTACTGGATGTATAACAAGCTCATAAATTTAATTCCAATATATTCAACACAAATAAACCTATTGAGAGAAAATCCCACTTACGTTAGACCTCATATCTCAGCTTTGGGATGAGATAGGCTGGAAATAATCACACCTTTGTGTAAGTCAGGACCTGCCTAATCAACATTGTGAGTTTGGAAGAAATCTGAGACGGTCAAAAATTTAGTCTGAAAAAACACAAAGGGGTACCCCTTAGTGTTTTTTTGGGTGAAATATGTGACCTCTTCAGATCTTCTTCAAACCCACACCGTGTGTCAGGGAGGTCCTGACGAAGACAGTGGTGTGGTAATTTTTGTCCTACCACATCCCAAAGCTAAGATATAGGGACATGCTGTGCTGCATAAAATTAATAACTGTAAATTTCATGATGGGATTCCTACTTCCAGTGAAGCTAGGTAAACACATGAGTAGAAGGGTGCGATCAGAATAGCCTAGTCAGTCCAATATATCCTACATTGCATCTGTATTTTTCTTTATTGGATGTATAACAAGCTCATAAATTTAATTCCAATATATTCAACACCAATAAACCTATTGAGAGAAAATCCCAGTTAAGTTTGTCCTCATATCTCAGCTTTGGGATGAGTTAGGCTGAAAATAATCACACCTTTGTGTAAGTCAGGACCTGCCTAATCAACATCGTGAGTGTGGAAGAAATCTGAGACGGTCAAAAATTTAGTCTAAAAAAACACAAAGGGGTACCCCTTAGTGTTTTTTTGGGTGAAATATGTGACCTCCTCAGATCTTCTTCAAACCCACACCGTGTGTCAGAGAGGTCCTGACAAAGAGAGTGGTGTGGTCATTTTTGTCCTACCACATCCCAAAGCTAAGATATAGGGACATGCTGTGCTGCATAAAATTAATAACTGTAAATTTCATGATGGGATTCCTACTTCCAGTGAAGCTAGGTATACACATGAGTAGAAGGGTGCGATCAGAAAAGCCTAGTCAGTCCAATATATCCTACATTGCATCTGTATTTTGCTTTATTGGACGTATAACAAGCTCATAAATTTAATTCCAATATATTCAACACCAATAAACCTATTGAGAGAAAATCCCAGTTAAGTTTGTCCTCATATCTCAGCTTTGGGATGAGATAGGCTGAAAATAATCACACCTTTGTGTAAGTCAGGACCTGCCTAATCAACATCGTGAGTGTGGAAGAAATCTGAGATGGTCAAAAATTTAGTCTGAAAAAACAAAAAGGGGTACCCCTTAGTGTTTTTTTGGGTGAAATATGTGACCTCTTCAGATCTTCTTCAAACCCACACCGTGTGTCAGAGAGGTCCTGACGAAGACAGTGGTGTGGTAATTGTTGCCCTACCACATCCCAAAGCTAAGATATAGGGACATGTTGTGCTGCATAAAATGTATAACTGTAAATTTCATGATGGGATTCCTACTTACAGTGAAGCTAGGTAAACACATGAGAAGAAGGGTGCTATCAGAAAAGCCTAGTCAGTCCAATATATCCTACATTGCATCTGTATTTTTCTTTATTGGATGTATAACAAGCTCATAAATTTAATTCCAATATATTCAACACAAATAAACCTATTGAGAGAAAATCCCACTTACGTTAGACCTCATATCTCAGCTTTGGGATGAGATAGGCTGGAAATAATCACACCTTTGTGTAAGTCAGGACCTGCCTAATCAACATCGTGAGTTTGGAAGAAATCTGAGACGGTCAAAAATTTAGTCTGAAAAAACACAAAGGGGTATCCCTTAGTGTTTTTTTGGGTGAAATATGTGACCTCTTCAGATCTTGTTCAAACCCACACCGTGTGTCAGGGAGGTCCTGACGAAGACAGTGGTGTGGTAATTTTTGTCCTACCACATCCCAAAGCTAAGATATAGGGACATGCTGTGCTGCATAAAATTAATAACTGTAAATTTCATGATGGGATTCCTACTTCCAGTGAAGCTAGGTAAACACATGAGTAGAAGGGTGCGATCAGAATAGCCTAGTCAGTCCAATATATCCTACATTGCATCTGTATTTTTCTTTATTGGATGTATAACAAGCTCATAAATTTAATTCCAATATATTCAACACCAATAAACCTATTGAGAGAAAATCCCAGTTAAGTTTGTCCTCATATCTCAGCTTTGGGATGAGTTAGGCTGAAAATAATCACACCTTTGTGTAAGTCAGGACCTGCCTAATCAACATCGTGAGTTTGGAAGAAATCTGAGACGGTCAAAAATTTAGTCTGAAAAAACACAAATGGGTACCCCTTAGTGTTTTTTTGGGTGAAATATGTGACCTCTTCAGATCTTCTTCAAACCCACACCGTGTGTCAGGGAGGTCCTGACGAAGACAGTGGTGTGGTAATTTTTGTCCTACCACATCCCAAAGCTAAGATATAGGGACATGCTGTGCTGCATAAAATTAATAACTGTAAATTTCATGATGGGATTCCTACTTCCAGTGAAGCTAGGTAAACACATGAGTAGAAGGGTGCGATCAGAATAGCCTAGTCAGTCCAATATATCCTACATTGCATCTGTATTTTTCTTTATTGGATGTATAACAAGCTCATAAATTTGATTCCAATATATTCAACACCAATAAACCTATTGAGAGAAAATCCCAGTTAAGTTTGTCCTCATATCTCAGCTTTGGGATGAGTTAGGCTGAAAATAATCACACCTTTGTGTAAGTCAGGACCTGCCTAATCAACATCGTGAGTGTGGAAGAAATCTGAGACGGTCAAAAATTTAGTCTAAAAAAACACAAAGGGGTACCCCTTAGTGTTTTTTTGGGTGAAATATGTGACCTCCTCAGATCTTCTTCAAACCCACACCGTGTGTCAGAGAGGTCCTGACAAAGAGAGTGGTGTGGTCATTTTTGTCCTACCACACCCCAAAGCTAAGATATAGGGACATGCTGTGCTGCATAAAATTAATAACTGTAAATTTCATGATGGGATTCCTACTTCCAGTGAAGCTAGGTATACACATGAGTAGAAGGGTGCGATCAGAAAAGCCTAGTCAGTCCAATATATCCTACATTGCATCTGTATTTTGCTTTATTGGACGTATAACAAGCTCATAAATTTAATTCCAATATATTCAACACCAATAAACCTATTGAGAGAAAATCCCAGTTAAGTTTGTCCTCATATCTCAGCTTTGGGATGAGATAGGCTGAAAATAATCACACCTTTGTGTAAGTCAGGACCTGCCTAATCAACATCGTGAGTGTGGAAGAAATCTGAGATGGTCAAAAATTTAGTCTGAAAAAACACAAAGGGGTACCCCTTAGTGTTTTTTTGGGTGAAATATGTGACCTCTTCAGATCTTCTTCAAACCCACACCGTGTGTCAGAGAGGTCCTGACGAAGACAGTGGTGTGGTAATTGTTGCCCTACCACATCCCAAAGCTAAGATATAGGGACATGTTGTGCTGCATAAAATGTATAACTGTAAATTTCATGATGGGATTCCTACTTACAGTGAAGCTAGGTAAACACATGAGAAGAAGGGTGCTATCAGAAAAGCCTAGTCAGTCCAATATATCCTACATTGCATCTGTATTTTTCTTTATTGGATGTATAACAAGCTCATAAATTTAATTCCAATATATTCAACACAAATAAACCTATTGAGAGAAAATCCCACTTACGTTAGACCTCATATCTCAGCTTTGGGATGAGATAGGCTGGAAATAATCACACCTTTGTGTAAGTCAGGACCTGCCTAATCAACATCGTGAGTTTGGAAGAAATCTGAGACGGTCAAAAATTTAGTCTGAAAAAACACAAAGGGGTACCCCTTAGTGTTTTTTTGGGTGAAATATGTGACCTCTTCAGATCTTGTTCAAACCCACACCGTGTGTCAGGGAGGTCCTGACGAAGACAGTGGTGTGGTAATTTTTGTCCTACCACATCCCAAAGCTAAGATATAGGGACATGCTGTGCTGCATAAAATTAATAACTGTAAATTTCATGATGGGATTCCTACTTCCAGTGAAGCTAGGTAAACACATGAGTAGAAGGGTGCGATCAGAATAGCCTAGTCAGTCCAATATATCCTACATTGCATCTGTATTTTTCTTTATTGGATGTATAACAAGCTCATAAATTTAATTCCAATATATTCAACACCAATAAACCTATTGAGAGAAAATCCCAGTTAAGTTTGTCCTCATATCTCAGCTTTGGGATGAGTTAGACTGAAAATAATCACACCTTTGTGTAAGTCAGGACCTGCCTAATCAACATCGTGAGTTTGGAAGAAATCTGAGACGGTCAAAAATTTAGTCTGAAAAAACACAAAGGGGTACCCCTTAGTGTTTTTTTGGGTGAAATATGTGACCTCTTCAGATCTTGTTCAAACCCACACCGTGTGTCAGGGAGGTCCTGACGAAGACAGTGGTGTGGTAATTTTTGTCCTACCACATCCCAAAGCTAAGATATAGGGACATGCTGTGCTGCATAAAATTAATAACTGTAAATTTCATGATGGGATTCCTACTTCCAGTGAAGCTAGGTAAACACATGAGTAGAAGGGTGCGATCAGAATAGCCTAGTCAGTCCAATATATCCTACATTGCATCTGTATTTTGCTTTATTGGACGTAAAACAAGCTCATAAATTTAATTCCAATATATTCAACACAAATAAACCTATTGAGAGAAAATCCCAGTTAAGTTTGTCCTCATATCTCAGCTTTGGGATGAGTTAGGCTGAAAATAATCACACCTTTGTGTAAGTCAGGACCCGCCTAATCAACATCGTGAGTTTGGAAGAAATCTGAGACGGTCAAAAATTTAGTCTAAAAAAACACAAAGGGGTACCCCTTAGTGTTTTTTTGGGTGAAATATGTGACCTCCTCAGATCTTCTTCAAACCCACACCGTGTGTCAGAGAGGTCCTGACGAAGAGAGTGGTGTGGTAATTTTTGTCCTACCACATCCCAAAGCTAATATATAGGGACATGCTGTGCTGCATAAAATTAATAACTGTAAATTTCATGATGGGATTCCTACTTCCAGTGAAGCTAGGTAAACACATGAGTAGAAGGGTGCGATCAGAAAAGCCTAGTCAGTCCAATATATCCTACATTGCATCTGTATTTTGCTTTATTGGACGTATAACAAGCTTATAAATTTAATTCCAATATATTCAACACCAATAAACCTATTGAGAGAAAATCCCAGTAAAGTTTGTCCTCATATCTCAGCTTTGGGATGAGATAGGCTGAAAATAATCACACCTTTGTGTAAGTCAGGACCTGCCTAATCAACATCGTGAGTGTGGAAGAAATCTGAGATGGTCAAAAATTTAGTCTAAAAAAACACAAAGGGGTACCCCTTAGTGTTTTTTTGGGTGAAATATGTGACCTCTTCAGATCTTCTTCAAACCCACACCGTGTGTCAGGGAGGTCCTGACGAAGACAGTGGTGTGGTAATTGTTGCCCTACCACATCCCAGAGCTGAGATATAGGGACATGTTGTGCTGCATAAAATGTATAACTGTAAATTTCATGATGGGATTCCTACTTCCAGTGAAGCTAGGTAAACACATGAGTAGAAGGGTGCGATCAGAATAGCCTAGTCAGTCCAATATATCCTACATTGCGTCTGTATTTTGCTTTATTGGACGTAAAACAAGCTCATAAATTTAATTCCAATATATTCAACACAAATAAACCTATTGAGAGAAAATCCCAGTTAAGTTTGTCCTCATATCTCAGCTTTGGGATGAGTTAGGCTGAAAATAATCACACCTTTGTGTAAGTCAGGACCTGCCTAATGAACATCGTGAGTTTGGAAGAAATCTGAGACGGTCAAAAATTTAGACTGAAAAAACACAAAGGGGTACCCCTTAGTGTTTTTTTGGGTGAAATATGTGACCTCTTCAGATCTTGTTCAATCCCACACCGTGTGTCAGGGAGGTCCTGACGAAGACAGTGGTGTGGTAATTTTTGCCCTACCACATCCCAAAGCTAAATTATAGGGACATGCTGTGCTGCATAAAATTAATAACTGTAAATTTCATGATGGGATTCCTACTTACAGTGAAGCTAGGTAAACACATGAGAAGAAGGGTGCGATCAGAAAAGCCTAGTCAGTCCAATATATCCTACATTGCATCTGTATTTTTCTTTATTGGATGTATAACAAGCTCATAAATTTAATTCCAATATATTCAACACAAATAAACCTATTGAGAGAAAATCCCACTTACGTTAGACCTCATATCTCAGCTTTGGGATGAGATAGGCTGGAAATAATCACACCTTTGTGTAAGTCAGGACCTGCCTAATCAACATCGTGAGTTTGGAAGAAATCTGAGACGGTCAAAAATTTAGTCTGAAAAAACACAAAGGGGTACCCCTTAGTGTTTTTTTGGGTGAAATATGTGACCTCTTCAGATCTTCTTCAAACCCACACCGTGTGTCAGGGAGGTCCTGACGAAGACAGTGGTGTGGTAATTTTTGTCCTACCACATCCCAAAGCTAAGATATAGGGACATGCTGTGCTGCATAAAATTAATAACTGTAAATTTCATGATGGGATTCCTACTTACAGTGAAGCTAGGTAAACACATGAGAAGAAGGGTGCGATCAGAAAAGCCTAGTCAGTCCAATATATCCTACATTGCATCTGTATTTTTCTTTATTGGATGTATAACAAGCTCATAAATTTAATTCCAATATATTCAACACAAATAAACCTATTGAGAGAAAATCCCACTTACGTTAGACCTCATATCTCAGCTTTGGGATGAGATAGGCTGGAAATAATCACACCTTTGTGTAAGTCAGGACCTGCCTAATCAACATCGTGAGTTTGGAAGAAATCTGAGACGGTCAAAAATTTAGTCTGAAAAAACACAAAGGGGTACCCCTTAGTGTTTATTTGGGTGAAATATGTGACCTCTTCAGATCTTGTTCAAACCCACACCGTGTGTCAGGGAGGTCCTGACGAAGACAGTGGTGTGGTAATTGTTGCCCTACCACATCCCAGAGCTGAGATATAAGGACATGTTGTGCTGCATAAAATGTATAACTGTAAATTTCATGATGGGATTCCTACTTCCAGTGAAGCTAGGTAAACACATGAGTAGAAGGGTGCGATCAGAAAAGCCTAGTCAGTCCAATATATCCTACATTGCATCTGTATTTTGCTTTATTGGACGTATAACAAGCTTATAAATTTAATTCCAATATATTCAACACCAATAAACCTATTGAGAGAAAATCCCAGTAAAGTTTGTCCTCATATCTCAGCTTTGGGATGAGATAGGCTGAAAATAATCACACCTTTGTGTAAGTCAGGACCTGCCTAATCAACATCGTGAGTGTGGAAGAAATCTGAGATGGTCAAAAATTTAGTCTAAAAAAACACAAAGGGGTACCCCTTAGTGTTTTTTTGGGTGAAATATGTGACCTCTTCAGATCTTCTTCAAACCCACACCGTGTGTCAGGGAGGTCCTGACGAAGACAGTGGTGTGGTAATTGTTGCCCTACCACATCCCAGAGCTGAGATATAGGGACATGTTGTGCTGCATAAAATGTATAACTGTAAATTTCATGATGGGATTCCTACTTCCAGTGAAGCTAGGTAAACACATGAGTAGAAGGGTGCGATCAGAATAGCCTAGTCAGTCCAATATATCCTACATTGCGTCTGTATTTTGCTTTATTGGACGTAAAACAAGCTCATAAATTTAATTCCAATATATTCAACACAAATAAACCTATTGAGAGAAAATCCCAGTTAAGTTTGTCCTCATATCTCAGCTTTGGGATGAGTTAGGCTGAAAATAATCACACCTTTGTGTAAGTCAGGACCTGCCTAATGAACATCGTGAGTTTGGAAGAAATCTGAGACGGTCAAAAATTTAGACTGAAAAAACACAAAGGGGTACCCCTTAGTGTTTTTTTGGGTGAAATATGTGACCTCTTCAGATCTTGTTCAATCCCACACCGTGTGTCAGGGAGGTCCTGACGAAGACAGTGGTGTGGTAATTTTTGCCCTACCACATCCCAAAGCTAAATTATAGGGACATGCTGTGCTGCATAAAATTAATAACTGTAAATTTCATGATGGGATTCCTACTTACAGTGAAGCTAGGTAAACACATGAGAAGAAGGGTGCGATCAGAAAAGCCTAGTCAGTCCAATATATCCTACATTGCATCTGTATTTTTCTTTATTGGATGTATAACAAGCTCATAAATTTAATTCCAATATATTCAACACAAATAAACCTATTGAGAGAAAATCCCACTTACGTTAGACCTCATATCTCAGCTTTGGGATGAGATAGGCTGGAAATAATCACACCTTTGTGTAAGTCAGGACCTGCCTAATCAACATCGTGAGTTTGGAAGAAATCTGAGACGGTCAAAAATTTAGTCTGAAAAAACACAAAGGGGTACCCCTTAGTGTTTTTTTGGGTGAAATATGTGACCTCTTCAGATCTTCTTCAAACCCACACCGTGTGTCAGGGAGGTCCTGACGAAGACAGTGGTGTGGTAATTTTTGTCCTACCACATCCCAAAGCTAAGATATAGGGACATGCTGTGCTGCATAAAATTAATAACTGTAAATTTCATGATGGGATTCCTACTTACAGTGAAGCTAGGTAAACACATGAGAAGAAGGGTGCGATCAGAAAAGCCTAGTCAGTCCAATATATCCTACATTGCATCTGTATTTTTCTTTATTGGATGTATAACAAGCTCATAAATTTAATTCCAATATATTCAACACAAATAAACCTATTGAGAGAAAATCCCACTTACGTTAGACCTCATATCTCAGCTTTGGGATGAGATAGGCTGGAAATAATCACACCTTTGTGTAAGTCAGGACCTGCCTAATCAACATCGTGAGTTTGGAAGAAATCTGAGACGGTCAAAAATTTAGTCTGAAAAAACACAAAGGGGTACCCCTTAGTGTTTATTTGGGTGAAATATGTGACCTCTTCAGATCTTGTTCAAACCCACACCGTGTGTCAGGGAGGTCCTGACGAAGACAATGGTGTGGTAATTGTTGCCCTACCACATCCCAAAGCTAAGATATAGGGACATGTTGTGCTGCATAAAATGTATAACTGTAAATTTCATGATGGGATTCCTACTTCCAGTGAAGCTAGGTAAACACATGAGTAGAAGGGTGCGATCAGAAAAGCCTAGTCAGTCCAATATATCCTACATTGCATCTGTATTTTGCTTTATTGGACGTATAACAAGCTCATAAATTTAATTCCAATATATTCAACACCAATAAACCTATTGAGAGAAAATCCCAGTTAAGTTTGTCCTCATATCTCAGCTTTGGGATGAGATAGGCTGAAAATAATCACACCTTTGTGTAAGTCAGGACCTGCCTAATCAACATCGTGAGTGTGGAAGAAATCTGAGATGGTCAAAAATTTAGTCTAAAAAAACACAAAGGGGTACCCCTTAGTGTTTTTTTGGGTGAAATATGTGACCTCTTCAGATCTTCTTCAAACCCACACCGTGTGTCAGAGAGGTCCTGACGAAGACAATGGTGTGGTAATTGTTGCCCTACCACATCCCAAAGCTAATATATAGGGACATGTTGTGCTGCATAAAATGTATAACTGTAAATTTCATGATGGGATTCCTACTTCCAGTGAAGCTAGGTAAACACATGAGTAGAAGGGTGCGATCAGAAAAGCCTAGTCAGTCCAATATATCCTACATTGCATCTGTATTTTGCTTTATTGGACGTAAAACAAGCTCATAAATTTAATTCCAATATATTCAACACAAATAAACCTATTGAGAGAAAATCCCAGTTAAGTTTGTCCTCATATCTCAGCTTTGGGATGAGTTAGGCTGAAAATAATCACACCTTTGTGTAAGTCAGGACCTGCCTAATCAACATCGTGAGTTTGGAAGAAATCTGAGACGGTCAAAAATTTAGTCTAAAAAAACACAAAGGGGTACCCCTTAGTGTTTTTTTGAGTGAAATATGTGACCTCTTCAGATCTTGTTCAAACCCACACCGTGTGTCAGGGAGGTCCTGACGAAGACAGTGGTGTGGTAATTTTTGTCCTACCACATCCCAAAGCTAAGATATAGGGACATGCTGTGCTGCATAAAATTAATAACTGTAAATTTCATGATGGGATTCCTACTTCCAGTGAAGCTAGGTAAACACATGAGCAGAAGGGTGCGATCAGAATAGCCTAGTCAGTCCAATATATCCTACATTGCATCTGTATTTTGCTTTATTGGATGTATAACAAGCTCATGAATTTAATTCCAATATATTCAACACCAATAAACCTATTGAGAGAAAATCCCAGTTAAGTTAGTCCTCATATCTCAGCTTTAGGATGAGATAGGCTAAAAATAATCACACCTTTGTGTAAGTCAGGACCTGCCTAATCAACATTGTGAGTTTGGAAGAAATCTGAGATGGTCAAAAATTTAGTCTAAAAAAACACAAAGGGGTACCCCTTAGTGTTTTTTTTGGTGAAATATGTGACCTCTTCAGATCTTCTTCAAACCCACACCGTGTGTCAGAGAGGTCCTGACGAAGACAGTGGTGTGGTAATTGTTGCCCTACCACATCCCAGAGCTGAGATATAGGGACATGTTGTGCTGCATAAAATGTATAACTGTAAATTTCATGATGGGATTCCTACTTCCAGTGAAGCTAGGTAAACACATGAGTAGAAGGGTGCGATCAGAAAAGCCTAGTCAGTCCAATATATCCTACATTGCATCTGTATTTTGCTTTATTGGACGTATAAAAAGCTCATGAATTTAATTCCAATATATTCAACACCAATAAACCTATTGAGAGAAATTCCCAGTTCAGTTTGTCCTCATATCTCAGCTTTGGGATGAGATAGGCTGAAAATAATCACACCTTTGTGTAAGTCAGGACCTGCCTAATCAACATCGTGAGTTTGGAAGAAATCTGAGATGGTCAAAAATTTAGTCTAAAAAAACACAAAGGGGTACCCCTTAGTGTTTTTTTGAGTGAAATATGTGACCTCCTCAGATCTTCTTCAAACACACACCGTGTGTCAGAGAGGTCCTGACGAAGACAGTGGTGTGGTAATTTTTGTCCTACCACATCCCAAAGCTAAGATATAGGGACATGCTGTGCTGCATAAAATTAATAACTGTAAATTTCATGATGGGATTTCTACTTCCAGTGAAGCTAGGTAAACACATGAGTAGAAGGGTGCGATCAGAAAAGCCTAGTCAGTCCAATATATCCTACATTGCATCTGTATTTTGCTTTATTGGACGTATAACAAGCTCATAAATTTAATTCCAATATATTCAACACCAATAAACCTATTGAGAGAAAATCCCAGTTAAGTTTGTCCTCATATCTCAGCTTTGGGATGAGATAGGCTGAAAATAATCACACCTTTGTGTAAGTCAGGACCTGCCTAATCAACATCGTGAGTGTGGAAGAAATCTGAGATGGTCAAAAATTTAGTCTAAAAAAACACAAAGGGGTACCCCTTAGTGTTTTTTTGAGTGAAATATGTGACCTCTTCAGATCTTGTTCAAACCCACACCGTGTGTCAGGGAGGTCCTGACGAAGACAGTGGTGTGGTAATTTTTGTCCTACCACATCCCAAAGCTAAGATATAGGGACATGCTGTGCTGCATAAAATTAATAACTGTAAATTTCATGATGGGATTCCTACTTCCAGTGAAGCTAGGTAAACACATGAGTAGAAGGGTGCGATCATAAAAGCCTAGTCAGTCCAATATATCCTACATTGCATCTGTATTTTGCTTTATTGGACGTATAACAAGCTCATAAATTTAATTCCAATATATTCAACACCAATAAACCTATTGAGAGAAAATCCCAGTTAAGTTTGTCCTCATATCTCAGCTTTGGGATGAGATAGGCTGAAAATAATCACACCTTTGTGTAAGTCAGGACCTGCCTAATCAACATTGTGAGTTTGGAAGAAATCTGAGATGGTCAAAAATTTAGTCTAAAAAAACACAAAGGGGTACCCCTTAGTGTTTTTTTGAGTGAAATATGTGACCTCCTCAGATCTTCTTCAAACACACACCGTGTGTCAGAGAGGTCCTGACAAAGACAGTGGTGTTGTATTTTTTGTCCTACCACATCCCAAAGCTAAGATATAGGGACATGCTGTGCTGCATAAAATTAATAACTGTAAATTTCATGATGGGATTCCTACTTCCAGTGAAGCTAGGTAAACACATGAGTAGAAGGGTGCGATCAGAAAAGCCTAGTCAGTCCAATATATCCTACATTGCATCTGTATTTTGCTTTATTGGACGTATAACAAGCTCATAAATTTAATTCCAATATATTCAACACCAATAAACCTATTGAGAGAAAATCCCAGTTAAGTTTGTCCTCATATCTCAGCTTTGGGATGAGATAGGCTGAAAATAATCACACCTTTGTGTAAGTCAGGACCTGCCTAATCAACATCGTGAGTGTGGAAGAAATCTGAGATGGTCAAAAATTTAGTCTAAAAAAACACAAAGGGGTACCCCTTAGTGTTTTTTTGGGTGAAATATGTGACCTCTTCAGATCTTCTTCAAACCCACACCGTGTGTCAGAGAGGTCCTGACGAAGACAATGGTGTGGTAATTGTTGCCCTACCACATCCCAAAGCTAATATATAGGGACATGTTGTGCTGCATAAAATGTATAACTGTAAATTTCATGATGGGATTCCTACTTCCAGTGAAGCTAGGTAAACACATGAGTAGAAGGGTGCGATCAGAAAAGCCTAGTCAGTCCAATATATCCTACATTGCATCTGTATTTTGCTTTATTGGACGTAAAACAAGCTCATAAATTTAATTCCAATATATTCAACACAAATAAACCTATTGAGAGAAAATCCCAGTTAAGTTTGTCCTCATATCTCAGCTTTGGGATGAGTTAGGCTGAAAATAATCACACCTTTGTGTAAGTCAGGACCTGCCTAATCAACATCGTGAGTTTGGAAGAAATCTGAGACGGTCAAAAATTTAGTCTGAAAAAACACAAAGGGGTACCCCTTAGTGTTTTTTTGAGTGAAATATGTGACCTCTTCAGATCTTGTTCAAACCCACACCGTGTGTCAGGGAGGTCCTGACGAAGACAGTGGTGTGGTAATTTTTGTCCTACCACATCCCAAAGCTAAGATATAGGGACATGCTGTGCTGCATAAAATTAATAACTGTAAATTTCATGATGGGATTCCTACTTCCAGTGAAGCTAGGTAAACACATGAGCAGAAGGGTGCGATCAGAATAGCCTAGTCAGTCCAATATATCCTACATTGCATCTGTATTTTGCTTTATTGGATGTATAACAAGCTCATGAATTTAATTCCAATATATTCAACACCAATAAACCTATTGAGAGAAAATCCCAGTTAAGTTAGTCCTCATATCTCAGCTTTAGGATGAGATAGGCTAAAAATAATCACACCTTTGTGTAAGTCAGGACCTGCCTAATCAACATTGTGAGTTTGGAAGAAATCTGAGATGGTCAAAAATTTAGTCTAAAAAAACACAAAGGGGTACCCCTTAGTGTTTTTTTTGGTGAAATATGTGACCTCTTCAGATCTTCTTCAAACCCACACCGTGTGTCAGAGAGGTCCTGACGAAGACAGTGGTGTGGTAATTGTTGCCCTACCACATCCCAGAGCTGAGATATAGGGACATGTTGTGCTGCATAAAATGTATAACTGTAAATTTCATGATGGGATTCCTACTTCCAGTGAAGCTAGGTAAACACATGAGTAGAAGGGTGCGATCAGAAAAGCCTAGTCAGTCCAATATATCCTACATTGCATCTGTATTTTGCTTTATTGGACGTATAAAAAGCTCATGAATTTAATTCCAATATATTCAACACCAATAAACCTATTGAGAGAAATTCCCAGTTCAGTTTGTCCTCATATCTCAGCTTTGGGATGAGATAGGCTGAAAATAATCACACCTTTGTGTAAGTCAGGACCTGCCTAATCAACATCGTGAGTTTGGAAGAAATCTGAGATGGTCAAAAATTTAGTCTAAAAAAACACAAAGGGGTACCCCTTAGTGTTTTTTTGAGTGAAATATGTGACCTCCTCAGATCTTCTTCAAACACACACCGTGTGTCAGAGAGGTCCTGACGAAGACAGTGGTGTGGTAATTTTTGTCCTACCACATCCCAAAGCTAAGATATAGGGACATGCTGTGCTGCATAAAATTAATAACTGTAAATTTCATGATGGGATTTCTACTTCCAGTGAAGCTAGGTAAACACATGAGTAGAAGGGTGCGATCAGAAAAGCCTAGTCAGTCCAATATATCCTACATTGCATCTGTATTTTGCTTTATTGGACGTATAACAAGCTCATAAATTTAATTCCAATATATTCAACACCAATAAACCTATTGAGAGAAAATCCCAGTTAAGTTTGTCCTCATATCTCAGCTTTGGGATGAGATAGGCTGAAAATAATCACACCTTTGTGTAAGTCAGGACCTGCCTAATCAACATCGTGAGTGTGGAAGAAATCTGAGATGGTCAAAAATTTAGTCTAAAAAAACACAAAGGGGTACCCCTTAGTGTTTTTTTGAGTGAAATATGTGACCTCTTCAGATCTTGTTCAAACCCACACCGTGTGTCAGGGAGGTCCTGACGAAGACAGTGGTGTGGTAATTTTTGTCCTACCACATCCCAAAGCTAAGATATAGGGACATGCTGTGCTGCATAAAATTAATAACTGTAAATTTCATGATGGGATTCCTACTTCCAGTGAAGCTAGGTAAACACATGAGTAGAAGGGTGCGATCATAAAAGCCTAGTCAGTCCAATATATCCTACATTGCATCTGTATTTTGCTTTATTGGACGTATAACAAGCTCATAAATTTAATTCCAATATATTCAACACCAATAAACCTATTGAGAGAAAATCCCAGTTAAGTTTGTCCTCATATCTCAGCTTTGGGATGAGATAGGCTGAAAATAATCACACCTTTGTGTAAGTCAGGACCTGCCTAATCAACATTGTGAGTTTGGAAGAAATCTGAGATGGTCAAAAATTTAGTCTAAAAAAACACAAAGGGGTACCCCTTAGTGTTTTTTTGAGTGAAATATGTGACCTCCTCAGATCTTCTTCAAACACACACCGTGTGTCAGAGAGGTCCTGACAAAGACAGTGGTGTTGTATTTTTTGTCCTACCACATCCCAAAGCTAAGATATAGGGACATGCTGTGCTGCATAAAATTAATAACTGTAAATTTCATGATGGGATTCCTACTTCCAGTGAAGCTAGGTAAACACATGAGTAGAAGGGTGCGATCAGAAAAGCCTAGTCAGTCCAATATATCCTACATTGCATCTGTATTTTGCTTTATTGGACGTATAACAAGCTCATAAATTTAATTCCAATATATTCAACACCAATAAACCTATTGAGAGAAAATCCCAGTTAAGTTTGTCCTCATATCTCAGCTTTGGGATGAGATAGGCTGAAAATAATCACACCTTTGTGTAAGTCAGGACCTGCCTAATCAACATCGTGAGTGTGGAAGAAATCTGAGATGGTCAAAAATTTAGTCTAAAAAAACACAAAGGGGTACCCCTTAGTGTTTTTTTGGGTGAAATATGTGACCTCTTCAGATCTTCTTCAAACCCACACCGTGTGTCAGAGAGGTCCTGACGAAGACAATGGTGTGGTAATTGTTGCCCTACCACATCCCAAAGCTAATATATAGGGACATGTTGTGCTGCATAAAATGTATAACTGTAAATTTCATGATGGGATTCCTACTTCCAGTGAAGCTAGGTAAACACATGAGTAGAAGGGTGCGATCAGAAAAGCCTAGTCAGTCCAATATATCCTACATTGCATCTGTATTTTGCTTTATTGGACGTAAAACAAGCTCATAAATTTAATTCCAATATATTCAACACAAATAAACCTATTGAGAGAAAATCCCAGTTAAGTTTGTCCTCATATCTCAGCTTTGGGATGAGTTAGGCTGAAAATAATCACACCTTTGTGTAAGTCAGGACCTGCCTAATCAACATCGTGAGTTTGGAAGAAATCTGAGACGGTCAAAAATTTAGTCTAAAAAAACACAAAGGGGTACCCCTTAGTGTTTTTTTGAGTGAAATATGTGACCTCTTCAGATCTTGTTCAAACCCACACCGTGTGTCAGGGAGGTCCTGACGAAGACAGTGGTGTGGTAATTTTTGTCCTACCACATCCCAAAGCTAAGATATAGGGACATGCTGTGCTGCATAAAATTAATAACTGTAAATTTCATGATGGGATTCCTACTTACAGTGAAGCTAGGTAAACACATGAGTAGAAGGGTGCGATCAGAATAGCCTAGTCAGTCCAATATATCCTACATTGCATCTGTATTTTGCTTTATTGGATGTATAAAAAGCTCATAAATTTAATTCCAATATATTCAACACCAATAAACCTATTAAGAGAAAATCCCAGTTAAGTTTGTCCTCATATCTCAGCTTTGGGACGAGATAGGCTGAAAATAATCACACCTTTGTGTAAGTCAGGACCTGCCTAATCAACATTGTGAGTTTGGAAGAAATCTGAGATGGTCAAAAATTTAGTCTAAAAAAACACAAAGGGGTACCCCTTAGTGTTTTTTTGAGTGAAATATGTGACCTCCTCAGATCTTCTTCAAACCCACACCGTGTGTCAGAGAGGTCCTGACGAAGACAGTGGTGTGGTAATTTTTGTCCTACCACATCCCAAAGCTAAGATATAGGGACATGCTGTGCTGCATAAAATTAATAACTGTAAATTTCATGATGGGATTCCTACTTACAGTGAAGCTAGGTAAACACATGAGTAGAAGGGTGCGATCAGAAAAGCCTAGTCAGTCCAATATATCCTACATTGCATCTGTATTTTGCTTTATTGGACGTATAACAAGCTCATAAATTTAATTCCAATATATTCAACACCAATAAACCTATTGAGAGAAAATCCCAGTTAAGTTTGTCCTCATATCTCAGCTTTGGGATGAGATAGGCTGAAAATAATCACACCTTTGTGTAAGTCAGGACCTGCCTAATCAACATCGTGAGTGTGGAAGAAATCTGAGATGGTCAAAAATTTAGTCTAAAAAAACACAAAGGGGTACCCCTTAGTGTTTTTTTGGGTGAAATATGTGACCTCTTCAGATCTTCTTCAAACCCACACCGTGTGTCAGAGAGGTCCTGACGAAGACAATGGTGTGGTAATTGTTGCCCTACCACATCCCAAAGCTAATATATAGGGACATGTTGTGCTGCATAAAATGTATAACTGTAAATTTCATGATGGGATTCCTACTTCCAGTGAAGCTAGGTAAACACATGAGTAGAAGGGTGCGATCAGAAAAGCCTAGTCAGTCCAATATATCCTACATTGCATCTGTATTTTGCTTTATTGGACGTAAAACAAGCTCATAAATTTAATTCCAATATATTCAACACAAATAAACCTATTGAGAGAAAATCCCAGTTAAGTTTGTCCTCATATCTCAGCTTTGGGATGAGTTAGGCTGAAAATAATCACACCTTTGTGTAAGTCAGGACCTGCCTAATCAACATCGTGAGTTTGGAAGAAATCTGAGACGGTCAAAAATTTAGTCTAAAAAAACACAAAGGGGTACCCCTTAGTGTTTTTTTGGGTGAAATATGTGACCTCTTCAGATCTTCTTCAAACCCACACCGTGTGTCAGAGAGGTCCTGACGAAGACAATGGTGTGGTAATTGTTGCCCTACCACATCCCAAAGCTAATATATAGGGACATGTTGTGCTGCATAAAATGTATAACTGTAAATTTCATGATGGGATTCCTACTTCCAGTGAAGCTAGGTAAACACATGAGTAGAAGGGTGCGATCAGAAAAGCCTAGTCAGTCCAATATATCCTACATTGCATCTGTATTTTGCTTTATTGGACGTAAAACAAGCTCATAAATTTAATTCCAATATATTCAACACAAATAAACCTATTGAGAGAAAATCCCAGTTAAGTTTGTCCTCATATCTCAGCTTTGGGATGAGTTAGGCTGAAAATAATCACACCTTTGTGTAAGTCAGGACCTGCCTAATCAACATCGTGAGTTTGGAAGAAATCTGAGACGGTCAAAAATTTAGTCTAAAAAAACACAAAGGGGTACCCCTTAGTGTTTTTTTGAGTGAAATATGTGACCTCTTCAGATCTTGTTCAAACCCACACCGTGTGTCAGGGAGGTCCTGACGAAGACAGTGGTGTGGTAATTTTTGTCCTACCACATCCCAAAGCTAAGATATAGGGACATGCTGTGCTGCATAAAATTAATAACTGTAAATTTCATGATGGGATTCCTACTTCCAGTGAAGCTAGGTAAACACATGAGTAGAAGGGTGCGATCAGAATAGCCTAGTCAGTCCAATATATCCTACATTGCATCTGTATTTTGCTTTATTGGATGTATAAAAAGCTCATAAATTTAATTCCAATATATTCAACACCAATAAACCTATTAAGAGAAAATCCCAGTTAAGTTTGTCCTCATATCTCAGCTTTGGGACGAGATAGGCTGAAAATAATCACACCTTTGTGTAAGTCAGGACCTGCCTAATCAACATCGTGAGTTTGGAAGAAATCTGAGATGGTCAAAAATTTAGTCTAAAAAAACACAAAGGGGTACCTCTTAGTGTTTTTTTGGGTTAAATATGTGACCTCCTCAGCTCTTCTTCAAACCCACACCGTGTGTCAGAGAGGTCCTGACGAAAACAGTGGTGTGGTATTTTTTGTCCTACCACATCCCAAAGCTAAGATATAGGGACATGCTTTGCTGCATAAAATTAATAACTGTAAATTTCATGATGGGATTCCTACTTCCTGTGAAGCTAGGTAAACACATGAGTAGAAGGGTGCGATCAGAAAAGCCTAGTCAGTCCAATATATCCTACATTGCATCTGTATTTTGCTTTATTGGACGTATAACAAGCTCATGAATTTAATTCCAATATATTCAACACCAATAAACCTATTGAGAGAAAATCCCAGTTAAGTTAGTCCTCATATCTCAGCTTTAGGATGAGATAGGCTAAAAATAATCACACCTTTGTGTAAGTCAGGACCTGCCTAATCAACATTGTGAGTTTGGAAGAAATCTGAGATGGTCAAAAATTTAGTCTAAAAAAACACAAAGGGGTACCCCTTAGTGTTTTTTTTGGTGAAATATGTGACCTCTTCAGATCTTCTTCAAACCCACACCGTGTGTCAGAGAGGTCCTGACGAAGACAGTGGTGTGGTAATTGTTGCCCTACCACATCCCAGAGCTGAGATATAGGGACATGTTGTGCTGCATAAAATGTATAACTGTAAATTTCATGATGGGATTCCTACTTCCAGTGAAGCTAGGTAAACACATGAGTAGAAGGGTGCGATCAGAAAAGCCTAGTCAGTCCAATATATCCTACATTGCATCTGTATTTTGCTTTATTGGACGTATAAAAAGCTCATGAATTTAATTCCAATATATTCAACACCAATAAACCTATTGAGAGAAATTCCCAGTTCAGTTTGTCCTCATATCTCAGCTTTGGGATGAGATAGGCTGAAAATAATCACACCTTTGTGTAAGTCAGGACCTGCCTAATCAACATCGTGAGTTTGGAAGAAATCTGAGATGGTCAAAAATTTAGTCTAAAAAAACACAAAGGGGTACCCCTTAGTGTTTTTTTGAGTGAAATATGTGACCTCCTCAGATCTTCTTCAAACCCACACCGTGTGTCAGAGAGGTCCTGACGAAGACAGTGGTGTGGTAATTTTTGTCCTACCACATCCCAAAGCTAAGATATAGGGACATGCTGTGCTGCATAAAATTAATAACTGTAAATTTCATGATGGGATTCCTACTTCCAGTGAAGCTAGGTAAACACATGAGTAGAAGGGTGCGATCAGAAAAGCCTAGTCAGTCCAATATATCCTACATTGCATCTGTATTTTGCTTTATTGGATGTATAAAAAGCTCATAAATTTAATTCCATTATATTCAACACCAATAAACCTATTGAGAGAAAATCCCAGTTAAGTTTGTCCTCATATCTCAGCTTTGGGATGAGATAGTCTGAAAATAATCACACCTTTGTGTAAGTCAGGACCTGCCTAATGAACATCGTGAGTTTGGAAGAAATCTGAGACGGTCAAAAATTTAGACTGAAAAAACACAAAGGGGTACCCCTTAGTGTTTTTTTGGGTGAAATATGTGACCTCTTCAGATCTTGTTCAATCCCACACCGTGTGTCAGGGAGGTCCTGACGAAGACAGTGGTGTGGTAATTGTTGCCCTACCACATCCCAAAGCTAAATTATAGGGACATGCTGTGCTGCATAAAATGTATAACTGTAAATTTCATGATGGGATTCCTACTTCCAGTGAAGCTAGGTAAACACATGAGTAGAAGGGTGCAATCAGAAAAGCCTAGTCAGTCCAATACATCCTACATTGCATCTGTATTTTTCTTTATTGGACGTATAAAAAGCTCATAAATTTAATTCCAATATATTCAACACCAACATACCTATTAAGAGAAAATCCCAGTTAAGTTTGTCCTCATATCTCAGCTTTGGGACGAGATAGGCTGAAAATAATCACACCTTTGTGTAAGTCAGGACCTGCCTAATGAACATCGTGAGTTTGGAAGAAGTCTGAGATGGTCAAAAATTTAGTCTAAAAAAACACAAAGGGGTACCTCTTAGTGTTTTTTTGGGTGAAATATGTAACCTCCTCAGCTCTTCTTCAAACCCACACCGTGTGTCAGAGAGGTCCTGACGAAAACAGTGGTGTGGTAATTTTTGCCCTACCACATCCCAAAGCTAAGATATAGGGACATGCTGTGCTGCATAAAATTAATAACTGTAAATTTCATGATGGGATTCCTACTTACAGTGAAGCTAGGTAAACACATGAGAAGAAGGGTGCGATCAGAAAAGCCTAGTCAGTCCAATATATCCTACATTGCATCTGTATTTTTCTTTACTGGATGTATAACAAGCTCATAAATTTAATTCCAATATATTCAACACAAATAAACCTATTGAGAGAAAATCCCACTTACGTTAGACCTCATATCTCAGCTTTGGGATGAGATAGGCTGGAAATAATCACACCTTTGTGTAAGTCAGGACCTGCCTAATCAACATCGTGAGTTTGGAAGAAATCTGAGACGGTCAAAAATTTAGTCTGAAAAAACACAAAGGGGTACCCCTTAGTGTTTTTTTGGGTGAAATATGTGACCTCTTCAGATCTTGTTCAAACCCACACCGTGTGTCAGGGAGGTCCTGACGAAGACAGTGGTGTGGTAATTTTTGTCCTACCACATCCCAAAGCTAAGATATAGGGACATGCTGTGCTGCATAAAATTAATAACTGTAAATTTCATGATGGGATTCCTACTTCCAGTGAAGCTAGGTAAACACATGAGTAGAAGGGTGCGATCAGAATAGCCTAGTCAGTCCAATATATCCTACATTGCATCTGTATTTTGCTTTATTGGATGTATAAAAAGCTCATAAATTTAATTCCAATATATTCAACACCAATAAACCTATTAAGAGAAAATCCCAGTTAAGTTTGTCCTCATATCTCAGCTTTGGGACGAGATAGGCTGAAAATAATCACACCTTTGTGTAAGTCAGGACCTGCCTAATCAACATCGTGAGTTTGGAAGAAATCTGAGATGGTCAAAAATTTAGTCTAAAAAAACACAAAGGGGTACCTCTTAGTGTTTTTTTGGGTTAAATATGTGACCTCCTCAGCTCTTCTTCAAACCCACACCGTGTGTCAGAGAGGTCCTGACGAAAACAGTGGTGTGGTATTTTTTGTCCTACCACATCCCAAAGCTAAGATATAGGGACATGCTTTGCTGCATAAAATTAATAACTGTAAATTTCATGATGGGATTCCTACTTCCTGTGAAGCTAGGTAAACACATGAGTAGAAGGGTGCGATCAGAAAAGCCTAGTCAGTCCAATATATCCTACATTGCATCTGTATTTTGCTTTATTGGACGTATAACAAGCTCATGAATTTAATTCCAATATATTCAACACCAATAAACCTATTGAGAGAAAATCCCAGTTAAGTTAGTCCTCATATCTCAGCTTTAGGATGAGATAGGCTAAAAATAATCACACCTTTGTGTAAGTCAGGACCTGCCTAATCAACATTGTGAGTTTGGAAGAAATCTGAGATGGTCAAAAATTTAGTCTAAAAAAACACAAAGGGGTACCCCTTAGTGTTTTTTTTGGTGAAATATGTGACCTCTTCAGATCTTCTTCAAACCCACACCGTGTGTCAGAGAGGTCCTGACGAAGACAGTGGTGTGGTAATTTTTGTCCTACCACATCCCAAAGCTAAGATATAGGGACATGCTGTGCTGCATAAAATTAATAACTGTAAATTTCATGATGGGATTCCTACTTCCAGTGAAGCTAGGTAAACACATGAGTAGAAGGGTGCGATCAGAAAAGCCTAGTCAGTCCAATATATCCTACATTGCATCTGTATTTTGCTTTATTGGATGTATAAAAAGCTCATAAATTTAATTCCATTATATTCAACACCAATAAACCTATTGAGAGAAAATCCCAGTTAAGTTAGTCCTCATATCTCAGCTTTGGGATGAGATAGGCTGAAAATAATCACACCTTTGTGTAAGTCAGGACCTGCCTAATGAACATCGTGAGTTTGGAAGAAATCTGAGACGGTCAAAAATTTAGACTGAAAAAACACAAAGGGGTACCCCTTAGTGTTTTTTTGGGTGAAATATGTGACCTCTTCAGATCTTGTTCAATCCCACACCGTGTGTCAGGGAGGTCCTGACGAAGACAGTGGTGTGGTAATTGTTGCCCTACCACATCCCAAAGCTAAATTATAGGGACATGCTGTGCTGCATAAAATGTATAACTGTAAATTTCATGATGGGATTCCTACTTCCAGTGAAGCTAGGTAAACACATGAGTAGAAGGGTGCAATCAGAAAAGCCTAGTCAGTCCAATACATCCTACATTGCATCTGTATTTTTCTTTATTGGACGTATAAAAAGCTCATAAATTTAATTCCAATATATTCAACACCAACATACCTATTAAGAGAAAATCCCAGTTAAGTTTGTCCTCATATCTCAGCTTTGGGACGAGATAGGCTGAAAATAATCACACCTTTGTGTAAGTCAGGACCTGCCTAATGAACATCGTGAGTTTGGAAGAAGTCTGAGATGGTCAAAAATTTAGTCTAAAAAAACACAAAGGGGTACCTCTTAGTGTTTTTTTGGGTGAAATATGTAACCTCCTCAGCTCTTCTTCAAACCCACACCGTGTGTCAGAGAGGTCCTGACGAAAACAGTGGTGTGTTAATTTTTGCCCTACCACATCCCAAAGCTAAGATATAGGGACATGCTGTGCTGCATAAAATTAATAACTGTAAATTTCATGATGGGATTCCTACTTACAGTGAAGCTAGGTAAACACATGAGAAGAAGGGTGCGATCAGAAAAGCCTAGTCAGTCCAATATATCCTACATTGCATCTGTATTTTTCTTTACTGGATGTATAACAAGCTCATAAATTTAATTCCAATATATTCAACACAAATAAACCTATTGAGAGAAAATCCCACTTACGTTAGACCTCATATCTCAGCTTTGGGATGAGATAGGCTGGAAATAATCACACCTTTGTGTAAGTCAGGACCTGCCTAATCAACATCGTGAGTTTGGAAGAAATCTGAGACGGTCAAAAATTTAGTCTGAAAAAACACAAAGGGGTACCCCTTAGTGTTTTTTTGGGTGAAATATGTGACCTCTTCAGATCTTGTTCAAACCCACACCGTGTGTCAGGGAGGTCCTGACGAAGACAGTGGTGTGGTAATTTTTGTCCTACCACATCCCAAAGCTAAGATATAGGGACATGCTGTGCTGCATAAAATTAATAACTGTAAATTTCATGATGGGATTCCTACTTCCAGTGAAGCTAGGTAAACACATGAGTAGAAGGGTGCGATCAGAATAGCCTAGTCAGTCCAATATATCCTACATTGCATCTGTATTTTGCTTTATTGGATGTATAAAAAGCTCATAAATTTAATTCCAATATATTCAACACCAATAAACCTATTAAGAGAAAATCCCAGTTAAGTTTGTCCTCATATCTCAGCTTTGGGACGAGATAGGCTGAAAATAATCACACCTTTGTGTAAGTCAGGACCTGCCTAATCAACATCGTGAGTTTGGAAGAAATCTGAGATGGTCAAAAATTTAGTCTAAAAAAACACAAAGGGGTACCTCTTAGTGTTTTTTTGGGTTAAATATGTGACCTCCTCAGCTCTTCTTCAAACCCACACCGTGTGTCAGAGAGGTCCTGACGAAAACAGTGGTGTGGTAATTTTTGTCCTACCACATCCCAAAGCTAAGATATAGGGACATGCTTTGCTGCATAAAATTAATAACTGTAAATTTCATGATGGGATTCCTACTTCCTGTGAAGCTAGGTAAACACATGAGTAGAAGGGTGCGATCAGAAAAGCCTAGTCAGTCCAATATATCCTACATTGCATCTGTATTTTGCTTTATTGGACGTATAAAAAGCTCATGAATTTAATTCCAATATATTCAACACCAATAAACCTATTGAGAGAAAATCCCAGTTCAGTGTGTCCTCATATCTCAGCTTTGGGATGAGATAGGCTGAAAATAATCACACCTTTGTGTAAGTCAGGACCTGCCTAATGAACATTGTGAGTTTGGAAGAAATCTGAGACGGTCAAAAATTTAGTCTGAAAAAACACAAAGGGGTACCTCTTAGTGTTTTTTGGGTGAAATATGTGACCTCTTCAGATCTTGTTCAAACCCACACCGTGTGTCAGGGAGGTCCTGAAGAAGACAGTGGTGTGGTAATTTTTGTCCTACCACATCCCAAAGCTAAGATATAGGGACATGCTGTGCTGCATAAAATTAATAACTGTAAATTTCATGATGGGATTCCTACTTCCAGTGAAGCTAGGTAAACACATGAGTAGAAGGGTGCGATCAGAAAAGCCTAGTCAGTCCAATATATCCTACATTGCATCTGTATTTTTCTTTATTGGATGTATAACAAGCTCATAAATTTAATTCCAATATATTCAACACCAATAAACCTATTGAGAGAAAATCCCGGTTAAGTTTGTCCTCATATCTCAGCTTTGGGATGAGTTAGGCTGAAAATAATCACACCTTTGTGTAAGTCAGGACCTGCCTAATCAACATGGTGAGTTTGGAAGAAATCTGAGACGGTCAAAAATTTAGTCTAAAAAAACACAAAGGGGTACCTCTTAGTGTTTTTTTGGGTGAAATATGTGACCTCCTCAGCTCTTCTTCAAACCCACACCGTGTGTCAGAGAGGTCCTGACGAAAACAGTGGTGTGGTAATTTTTGCCCTACCACATCCCAAAGCTAAGATATAGGGACATGCTGTGCTGCATAAAATTAATAACTGTAAATTTCATGATGGGATTCCTACTTACAGTGAAGCTAGGTAAACACATGAGAAGAAGGGTGCGATCAGAAAAGCCTAGTCAGTCCAATATATCCTACATTGCATCTGTATTTTTCTTTATTGGATGTATAACAAGCTCATAAATTTAATTCCAATATATTCAACACAAATAAACCTATTGAGAGAAAATCCCACTTACGTTAGACCTCATATCTCAGCTTTGGGATGAGATAGGCTGGAAATAATCACACCTTTGTGTAAGTCAGGACCTGCCTAATCAACATCGTGAGTTTGGAAGAAATCTGAGACGGTCAAAAATTTAGTCTGAAAAAACACAAAGGGGTACCCCTTAGTGTTTTTTGGGTGAAATATGTGACCTCTTCAAATCTTGTTCAAACCCACACCGTGTGTCAGAGAGGTCCTGACGAAGAGAGTGGTGTGGTAATTTTTGTCCTACCACATCCCAAAGCTAATATATAGGGACATGCTGTGCTGCATAAAATTAATAACTGTAAATTTCATGATGGGATTCCTACTTCCAGTGAAGCTAGGTAAACACATGAGTAGAAGGGTGCGATCAGAAAAGCCTAGTCAGTCCAATATATCCTACATTGCATCTGTATTTTGCTTTATTGGACGTATAACAAGCTTATAAATTTAATTCCAATATATTCAACACCAATAAACCTATTGAGAGAAAATCCCAGTTAAGTTTGTCCTCATATCTCAGCTTTGGGATGAGATAGGCTGAAAATAATCACACCTTTGTGTAAGTCAGGACCTGCCTAATCAACATCGTGAGTGTGGAAGAAATCTGAGATGGTCAAAAATTTAGTCTAAAAAAACACAAAGGGGTACCCCTTAGTGTTTTTTTGGGTGAAATATGTGACCTCTTCAGATCTTCTTCAAACCCACACCGTGTGTCAGGGAGGTCCTGACGAAGACAGTGGTGTGGTAATTGTTGCCCTACCACATCCCAGAGCTGAGATATAGGGACATGTTGTGCTGCATAAAATGTATAACTGTAAATTTCATGATGGGATTCCTACTTCCAGTGAAGCTAGGTAAACACATGAGTAGAAGGGTGCGATCAGAAAAGCCTAGTCAGTCCAATACATCCTACATTGCATCTGTATTTTGCTTTATTGGACGTATAAAAAGCTCATGAATTTAATTCCAATATATTCAACACCAATAAACCTATTGAGAGAAAATCCCAGTTCAGTGTGTCCTCATATCTCAGCTTTGGGATGAGATAGGCTGAAAATAATCACACCTTTGTGTAAGTCAGGACCTGCCTAATGAACATTGTGAGTTTGGAAGAAATCTGAGGCGGTCAAAAATTTAGTCTGAAAAAACACAAAGGGGTACCCCTTAGTGTTTTTTGGGTGAAATATGTGACCTCTTCAGATCTTGTTCAAACCCACACCGTGTGTCAGGGAGGTCCTGACGAAGACAGTGGTGTGGTAATTTTTGTCCTACCACATCCCAAAGCTAAGATATAGGGACATGCTGTGCTGCATAAAATTAATAACTGTAAATTTCATGATGGGATTCCTACTTCCAGTGAAGCTAGGTAAACACATGAGTAGAAGGGTGCGATCAGAAAAGCCTAGTTAGTCCAATATATCCTACATTGCATCTGTATTTTGCTTTATTGGACGTATAACAAGCTCATAAATTTAATTCCAATATATTCAACACCAATAAACCTATTGAGAGAAAATCCCAGTTAAGTTTGTCCTCATATCTCAGCTTTGGGATGAGATAGGCTGAAAATAATCACACCTTTGTGTAAGTCAGGACCTGCCTAATCAACATCGTGAGTTTGGAAGAAATCTGAGATGGTCAAAAATTTATTCTAAAAAAACACAAAGGGGTACCCCTTAGTGTTTTATTGGGTGAAATATGTGACCTCTTCAGATCTTCTTCAAACCCACACCGTGTGTCAGAGAGGACCTGACGAAGGCAATGGTGTGGTAATTGTTGCCCTACCACATCCCAAAGCTAAGATATAGGGACATGTTGTGCTGCATAAAATGTATAACTGTAAATTTCATGATGGGATTCCTACTTCCTGTGAAGCTAGGTAAACACATGAGTAGAAGGGTGCGATCAGAAAAGCCTAGTCAGTCCAATATATCCTACATTGCATCTGTATTTTGCTTTATTGGACGTATAACAAGCTCATAAATTTATTTCCAATATATTCAACACAAATAAACCTATTGAGAGAAAATCCCAGTTAAGTTAGTCCTCATATCTCAGCTTTAGGATGAGATAGGCTAAAAAAAATCACACCTTTGTGTAAGTCAGGACCTGCCTAATCAACATCGTGAGTTTGGAAGATATCTGAGATGGTCAAAAATTTAGTCTAAAAAAACACAAAGGGGTACCCCTTAGTGTTTTTTTTGGTGAAATATGTGACCTCTTCAGATCTTCTTCAAACCCACACCGTGTGTCAGAGAGGTCCTGACGAAGACAGTGGTGTGGTAATTGTTGCCCTACCACATCCCAAAGCTAAGATATAGGGACATGCTGTGCTGCATAAAATTAATAACTGTAAATTTCATGATGGGAATCCTACTTCCAGTGAAGCTAGGTAAACACATGAGTAGAAGGGTGCGATCAGAAAAGCCTAGTCAGTCCAATATATCCTACATTGCATCTGTATTTTGCTTTATTGGACGTATAAAAAGCTCATAAATTTAATTCCAATATATTCAACACCAATAAACCTATTAAGAGAAAATCCCAGTTAAGTTTGTCCTCATATCTCAGCTTTGGGACGAGATAGGCTGAAAATAATCACACCTTTGTGTAAGTCAGGACCTGCCTAATCAACATCGTGAGTTTGGAAGAAATCTGAGATGGTCAAAAATTTAGTCTAAAAAAACACAAAGGGGTACCTCTTAGTGTTTTTTTGGGTGAAATATGTGACCTCTTCAGATCTTGTTCAAACCCACACCGTGTGTCAGGGAGGTCCTGAAGAAGACAGTGGTGTGGTAATTGTTGTCCTACCACATCCCAAAGCTAAGATATAGGGACATGCTGTGCTGCATAAAATTAATAACTGTAAATTTCATGATGGGATTCCTACTTCCAGTGAAGCTAGGTAAACACATGAGTAGAAGGGTGCGATCAGAAAAGCCTAGTCAGTCCAATATATCCTACATTGCATCTGTATTTTTCTTTATTGGATGTATAACAAGCTCATAAATTTAATTCCAATATATTCAACACCAATAAACCTATTGAGAGAAAATCCCGGTTATGTTTGTCCTCATATCTCAGCTTTGGGATGAGTTAGGCTGAAAATAATCACACCTTTGTGTAAGTCAGGACCTGCCTAATCAACATCGTGAGTTTGGAAGAAATCTGAGACGGTCAAAAATTTAGTCTAAAAAAACACAAAGGGGTACCTCTTAGTGTTTTTTTGGGTGAAATATGTGACCTCCTCAGCTCTTCTTCAAACCCACACCGTGTGTCAGAGAGGTCCTGACGAAAACAGTGGTGTGGTAATTTTTGCCCTACCACATCCCAAAGCTAAGATATAGGGACATGCTGTGCTGCATAAAATTAATAACTGTAAATTTCATGATGGGATTCCTACTTACAGTGAAGCTAGGTAAACACATGAGAAGAAGGGTGCGATCAGAAAAGCCTAGTCAGTCCAATATATCCTACATTGCATCTGTATTTTTCTTTATTGGATGTATAACAAGCTCATAAATTTAATTCCAATATATTCAACACAAATAAACCTATTGAGAGAAAATCCCACTTACGTTAGACCTCATATCTCAGCTTTGGGATGAGATAGGCTGGAAATAATCACACCTTTGTGTAAGTCAGGACCTGCCTAATCAACATCGTGAGTTTGGAAGAAATCTGAGACGGTCAAAAATTTAGTCTGAAAAAACACAAAGGGGTACCCCTTAGTGTTTTTTGGGTGAAATATGTGACCTCTTCAGATCTTGTTCAAACCCACACCGTGTGTCAGAGAGGTCCTGACGAAGAGAGTGGTGTGGTAATTTTTGTCCTACCACATCCCAAAGCTAATATATAGGGACATGCTGTGCTGCATAAAATTAATAACTGTAAATTTCATGATGGGATTCCTACTTCCAGTGAAGCTAGGTAAACACATGAGTAGAAGGGTGCGATCAGAAAAGCCTAGTCAGTCCAATATATCCTACATTGCATCTGTATTTTGCTTTATTGGACGTATAACAAGCTTATGAATTTAATTCCAATATATTCAACACCAATAAACCTATTGAGAGAAAATCCCAGTTAAGTTTGTCCTCATATGTCAGCTTTGGGATGAGATAGGCTGAAAATAATCACACCTTTGTGTAAGTCAGGACCTGCCTAATCAACATCGTGAGTGTGGAAGAAATCTGAGATGGTCAAAAATTTAGTCTAAAAAAACACAAAGGGGTACCCCTTAGTGTTTTTTTGGGTGAAATATGTGACCTCTTCAGATCTTCTTCAAACCCACACCGTGTGTCAGGGAGGTCCTGACGAAGACAGTGGTGTGGTAATTGTTGCCCTACCACATCCCAGAGCTGAGATATAGGGACATGTTGTGCTGCATAAAATGTATAACTGTAAATTTCATGATGGGATTCCTACTTCCAGTGAAGCTAGGTAAACACATGAGTAGAAGGGTGCGATCAGAAAAGCCTAGTCAGTCCAATACATCCTACATTGCATCTGTATTTTGCTTTATTGGACGTATAAAAAGCTCATGAATTTAATTCCAATATATTCAACACCAATAAACCTATTGAGAGAAAATCCCAGTTCAGTTTGTCCTCATATCTCAGCTTTGGGATGAGATAGGCTGAAAATAATCACACCTTTGTGTAAGTCAGGACCTGCCTAATCAACATCGTGAGTTTGGAAGATATCTGAGATGGTCAAAAATTTAGTCTAAAAAAACACAAAGGGGTACCCCTTAGTGTTTTTTTTGGTGAAATATGTGACCTCTTCAGATCTTCTTCAAACCCACACCGTGTGTCAGAGAGGTCCTGACGAAGACAGTGGTGTGGTAATTGTTGCCCTACCACATCCCAAAGCTAAGATATAGGGACATGCTGTGCTGCATAAAATTAATAACTGTAAATTTCATGATGGGAATCCTACTTCCAGTGAAGCTAGGTAAACACATGAGTAGAAGGGTGCGATCAGAAAAGCCTAGTCAGTCCAATATATCCTACATTGCATCTGTATTTTGCTTTATTGGACGTATAAAAAGCTCATAAATTTAATTCCAATATATTCAACACCAATAAACCTATTAAGAGAAAATCCCAGTTAAGTTTGTCCTCATATCTCAGCTTTGGGACGAGATAGGCTGAAAATAATCACACCTTTGTGTAAGTCAGGACCTGCCTAATCAACATCGTGAGTTTGGAAGAAATCTGAGATGGTCAAAAATTTAGTCTAAAAAAACACAAAGGGGTACCTCTTAGTGTTTTTTTGGGTGAAATATGTGACCTCTTCAGATCTTGTTCAAACCCACACCGTGTGTCAGGGAGGTCCTGAAGAAGACAGTGGTGTGGTAATTGTTGTCCTACCACATCCCAAAGCTAAGATATAGGGACATGCTGTGCTGCATAAAATTAATAACTGTAAATTTCATGATGGGATTCCTACTTCCAGTGAAGCTAGGTAAACACATGAGTAGAAGGGTGCGATCAGAAAAGCCTAGTCAGTCCAATATATCCTACATTGCATCTGTATTTTTCTTTATTGGATGTATAACAAGCTCATAAATTTAATTCCAATATATTCAACACCAATAAACCTATTGAGAGAAAATCCCGGTTATGTTTGTCCTCATATCTCAGCTTTGGGATGAGTTAGGCTGAAAATAATCACACCTTTGTGTAAGTCAGGACCTGCCTAATCAACATCGTGAGTTTGGAAGAAATCTGAGACGGTCAAAAATTTAGTCTAAAAAAACACAAAGGGGTACCTCTTAGTGTTTTTTTGGGTGAAATATGTGACCTCCTCAGCTCTTCTTCAAACCCACACCGTGTGTCAGAGAGGTCCTGACGAAAACAGTGGTGTGGTAATTTTTGCCCTACCACATCCCAAAGCTAAGATATAGGGACATGCTGTGCTGCATAAAATTAATAACTGTAAATTTCATGATGGGATTCCTACTTACAGTGAAGCTAGGTAAACACATGAGAAGAAGGGTGCGATCAGAAAAGCCTAGTCAGTCCAATATATCCTACATTGCATCTGTATTTTTCTTTATTGGATGTATAACAAGCTCATAAATTTAATTCCAATATATTCAACACAAATAAACCTATTGAGAGAAAATCCCACTTACGTTAGACCTCATATCTCAGCTTTGGGATGAGATAGGCTGGAAATAATCACACCTTTGTGTAAGTCAGGACCTGCCTAATCAACATCGTGAGTTTGGAAGAAATCTGAGACGGTCAAAAATTTAGTCTGAAAAAACACAAAGGGGTACCCCTTAGTGTTTTTTGGGTGAAATTTGTGACCTCTTCAGATCTTGTTCAAACCCACACCGTGTGTCAGAGAGGTCCTGACGAAGAGAGTGGTGTGGTAATTTTTGTCCTACCACATCCCAAAGCTAATATATAGGGACATGCTGTGCTGCATAAAATTAATAACTGTAAATTTCATGATGGGATTCCTACTTCCAGTGAAGCTAGGTAAACACATGAGTAGAAGGGTGCGATCAGAAAAGCCTAGTCAGTCCAATATATCCTACATTGCATCTGTATTTTGCTTTATTGGACGTATAACAAGCTTATAAATTTAATTCCAATATATTCAACACCAATAAACCTATTGAGAGAAAATCCCAGTTAAGTTTGTCCTCATATGTCAGCTTTGGGATGAGATAGGCTGAAAATAATCACACCTTTGTGTAAGTCGGGACCTGCCTAATCAACATCGTGAGTGTGGAAGAAATCTGAGATGGTCAAAAATTTAGTCTAAAAAAACACAAAGGGGTACCCCTTAGTGTTTTTTTGGGTGAAATATGTGACCTCTTCAGATCTTCTTCAAACCCACACCGTGTGTCAGGGAGGTCCTGACGAAGACAGTGGTGTGGTAATTGTTGCCCTACCACATCCCAGAGCTGAGATATAGGGACATGTTGTGCTGCATAAAATGTATAACTGTAAATTTCATGATGGGATTCCTACTTCCAGTGAAGCTAGGTAAACACATGAGTAGAAGGGTGCGATCAGAAAAGCCTAGTCAGTCCAATACATCCTACATTGCATCTGTATTTTGCTTTATTGGACGTATAAAAAGCTCATGAATTTAATTCCAATATATTCAACACCAATAAACCTATTGAGAGAAAATCCCAGTTCAGTTTGTCCTCATATCTCAGCTTTGGGATGAGATAGGCTGAAAATAATCACACCTTTGTGTAAGTCAGGACCTGCCTAATCAACATCGTGAGTTTGGAAGATATCTGAGATGGTCAAAAATTTAGTCTAAAAAAACACAAAGGGGTACCCCTTAGTGTTTTTTTTGGTGAAATATGTGACCTCTTCAGATCTTGTTCAAACCCACACCGTGTGTCAGGGAGGTCCTGAAGAAGACAGTGGTGTGGTAATTGTTGTCCTACCACATCCCAAAGCTAAGATATAGGGACATGCTGTGCTGCATAAAATTAATAACTGTAAATTTCATGATGGGATTCCTACTTCCAGTGAAGCTAGGTAAACACATGAGTAGAAGGGTGCGATCAGAAAAGCCTAGTCAGTCCAATATATCCTACATTGCATCTGTATTTTTCTTTATTGGATGTATAACAAGCTCATAAATTTAATTCCAATATATTCAACACCAATAAACCTATTGAGAGAAAATCCCGGTTATGTTTGTCCTCATATCTCAGCTTTGGGATGAGTTAGGCTGAAAATAATCACACCTTTGTGTAAGTCAGGACCTGCCTAATCAACATCGTGAGTTTGGAAGAAATCTGAGACGGTCAAAAATTTAGTCTAAAAAAACACAAAGGGGTACCTCTTAGTGTTTTTTTGGGTGAAATATGTGACCTCCTCAGCTCTTCTTCAAACCCACACCGTGTGTCAGAGAGGTCCTGACGAAAACAGTGGTGTGGTAATTTTTGCCCTACCACATCCCAAAGCTAAGATATAGGGACATGCTGTGCTGCATAAAATTAATAACTGTAAATTTCATGATGGGATTCCTACTTACAGTGAAGCTAGGTAAACACATGAGAAGAAGGGTGCGATCAGAAAAGCCTAGTCAGTCCAATATATCCTACATTGCATCTGTATTTTTCTTTATTGGATGTATAACAAGCTCATAAATTTAATTCCAATATATTCAACACAAATAAACCTATTGAGAGAAAATCCCACTTACGTTAGACCTCATATCTCAGCTTTGGGATGAGATAGGCTGGAAATAATCACACCTTTGTGTAAGTCAGGACCTGCCTAATCAACATCGTGAGTTTGGAAGAAATCTGAGACGGTCAAAAATTTAGTCTGAAAAAACACAAAGGGGTACCCCTTAGTGTTTTTTGGGTGAAATTTGTGACCTCTTCAGATCTTGTTCAAACCCACACCGTGTGTCAGAGAGGTCCTGACGAAGAGAGTGGTGTGGTAATTTTTGTCCTACCACATCCCAAAGCTAATATATAGGGACATGCTGTGCTGCATAAAATTAATAACTGTAAATTTCATGATGGGATTCCTACTTCCAGTGAAGCTAGGTAAACACATGAGTAGAAGGGTGCGATCAGAAAAGCCTAGTCAGTCCAATATATCCTACATTGCATCTGTATTTTGCTTTATTGGACGTATAACAAGCTTATAAATTTAATTCCAATATATTCAACACCAATAAACCTATTGAGAGAAAATCCCAGTTAAGTTTGTCCTCATATGTCAGCTTTGGGATGAGATAGGCTGAAAATAATCACACCTTTGTGTAAGTCGGGACCTGCCTAATCAACATCGTGAGTGTGGAAGAAATCTGAGATGGTCAAAAATTTAGTCTAAAAAAACACAAAGGGGTACCCCTTAGTGTTTTTTTGGGTGAAATATGTGACCTCTTCAGATCTTCTTCAAACCCACACCGTGTGTCAGGGAGGTCCTGACGAAGACAGTGGTGTGGTAATTGTTGCCCTACCACATCCCAGAGCTGAGATATAGGGACATGTTGTGCTGCATAAAATGTATAACTGTAAATTTCATGATGGGATTCCTACTTCCAGTGAAGCTAGGTAAACACATGAGTAGAAGGGTGCGATCAGAAAAGCCTAGTCAGTCCAATACATCCTACATTGCATCTGTATTTTGCTTTATTGGACGTATAAAAAGCTCATGAATTTAATTCCAATATATTCAACACCAATAAACCTATTGAGAGAAAATCCCAGTTCAGTTTGTCCTCATATCTCAGCTTTGGGATGAGATAGGCTGAAAATAATCACACCTTTGTGTAAGTCAGGACCTGCCTAATCAACATCGTGAGTTTGGAAGATATCTGAGATGGTCAAAAATTTAGTCTAAAAAAACACAAAGGGGTACCCCTTAGTGTTTTTTTTGGTGAAATATGTGACCTCTTCAGATCTTCTTCAAACCCACACCGTGTGTCAGGGAGGTCCTGAAGAAGACAGTGGTGTGGTAATTGTTGTCCTACCACATCCCAAAGCTAAGATATAGGGACATGCTGTGCTGCATAAAATTAATAACTGTAAATTTCATGATGGGATTCCTACTTCCAGTGAAGCTAGGTAAACACATGAGTAGAAGGGTGCGATCAGAAAAGCCTAGTCAGTCCAATATATCCTACATTGCATCTGTATTTTTCTTTATTGGATGTATAACAAGCTCATAAATTTAATTCCAATATATTCAACACCAATAAACCTATTGAGAGAAAATCCCGGTTATGTTTGTCCTCATATCTCAGCTTTGGGATGAGTTAGGCTGAAAATAATCACACCTTTGTGTAAGTCAGGACCTGCCTAATCAACATCGTGAGTTTGGAAGAAATCTGAGACGGTCAAAAATTTAGTCTAAAAAAACACAAAGGGGTACCTCTTAGTGTTTTTTTGGGTGAAATATGTGACCTCCTCAGCTCTTCTTCAAACCCACACCGTGTGTCAGAGAGGTCCTGACGAAAACAGTGGTGTGGTAATTTTTGCCCTACCACATCCCAAAGCTAAGATATAGGGACATGCTGTGCTGCATAAAATTAATAACTGTAAATTTCATGATGGGATTCCTACTTACAGTGAAGCTAGGTAAACACATGAGAAGAAGGGTGCGATCAGAAAAGCCTAGTCAGTCCAATATATCCTACATTGCATCTGTATTTTTCTTTATTGGATGTATAACAAGCTCATAAATTTAATTCCAATATATTCAACACAAATAAACCTATTGAGAGAAAATCCCACTTACGTTAGACCTCATATCTCAGCTTTGGGATGAGATAGGCTGGAAATAATCACACCTTTGTGTAAGTCAGGACCTGCCTAATCAACATCGTGAGTTTGGAAGAAATCTGAGACGGTCAAAAATTTAGTCTGAAAAAACACAAAGGGGTACCCCTTAGTGTTTTTTGGGTGAAATATGTGACCTCTTCAGATCTTGTTCAAACCCACACCGTGTGTCAGAGAGGTCCTGACGAAGAGAGTGGTGTGGTAATTTTTGTCCTACCACATCCCAAAGCTAATATATAGGGACATGCTGTGCTGCATAAAATTAATAACTGTAAATTTCATGATGGGATTCCTACTTCCAGTGAAGCTAGGTAAACACATGAGTAGAAGGGTGCGATCAGAAAAGCCTAGTCAGTCCAATATATCCTACATTGCATCTGTATTTTGCTTTATTGGACGTATAACAAGCTTATAAATTTAATTCCAATATATTCAACACCAATAAACCTATTGAGAGAAAATCCCAGTTAAGTTTGTCCTCATATGTCAGCTTTGGGATGAAATAGGCTGAAAATAATCACACCTTTGTGTAAGTCAGGACCTGCCTAATCAACATCGTGAGTGTGGAAGAAATCTGAGATGGTCAAAAATTTAGTCTAAAAAAACACAAAGGGGTACCCCTTAGTGTTTTTTTGGGTGAAATATGTGACCTCTTCAGATCTTCTTCAAACCCACACCGTGTGTCAGGGAGGTCCTGACGAAGACAGTGGTGTGGTAATTGTTGCCCTACCACATCCCAGAGCTGAGATATAGGGACATGTTGTGCTGCATAAAATGTATAACTGTAAATTTCATGATGGGATTCCTACTTCCAGTGAAGCTAGGTAAACACATGAGTAGAAGGGTGCGATCAGAAAAGCCTAGTCAGTCCAATACATCCTACATTGCATCTGTATTTTGCTTTATTGGACGTATAAAAAGCTCATGAATTTAATTCCAATATATTCAACACCAATAAACCTATTGAGAGAAAATCCCAGTTCAGTTTGTCCTCATATCTCAGCTTTGGGATGAGATAGGCTGAAAATAATCACACCTTTGTGTAAGTCAGGACCTGCCTAATGAACATTGTGGGTTTAGAAGAAATCTGAGACGGTCAAAAATTTAGTCTGAAAAAACACAAAGGGGTACCCCTTAGTGTTTTTTGGGTGAAATATGTGACCTCTTCAGATCTTGTTCAAACCCACACCGTGTGTCAGGGAGGTCCTGACGAAGACAGTGGTGTGGTAATTTTTGTCCTACCACATCCCAAAGCTAAGATATAGGGACATGCTGTGCTGCATAAAATTAATAACTGTAAATTTCATGATGGGAATCCTACTTCCAGTGAAGCTAGGTAAACACATGAGTAGAAGGGTGCGATCAGAAAAGCCTAGTCAGTCCAATATATCCTACATTGCATCTGTATTTTGCTTTATTGGACGTATAACAAGCTCATAAATTTAATTCCAATATATTCAACACCAATAAACCTATTGAGAGAAAATCCCAGTTAAGTTTGTCCTCATATCTCAGCTTTGGGATGAGATAGGCTAAAAATAATCACACCTTTGTGTAAGTCAGGACCTGCCTAATCAACATCGTGAGTTTGGAAGAAATCTGAGACGGTCAAAAATTTAGTCTGAAAAAACACAAAGGGGTACCCCTTAGTGTTTATTTGGGTGAAATATGTGACCTCTTCAGATCTTGTTCAAACCCACACCGTGTGTCAGAGAGGTCCTGACGAAGACAGTGGTGTGGTAATTGTTGCCCTACCACATCCCAGAGCTGAGATATAAGGACATGTTGTGCTGCATAAAATGTATAACTGTAAATTTCATGATGGGATTCCTACTTCCAGTGAAGCTAGGTAAACACATGAGTAGAAGGGTGCGATCAGAAAAGCCTAGTCAGTCCAATATATCCTACATTGCATCTGTATTTTGCTTTATTGGACGTATAACAAGCTCATAAATTTAATTCCAATATATTCAACACCAATAAACCTATTGAGAGAAAATCCCAGTTAAGTTTGTCCTCATATCTCAGCTTTGGGATGAGATAGGCTGAAAATAATCACACCTTTGTGTAAGTCAGGACCTGCCTAATCAACATCGTGAGTTTGGAAGAAATCTGAGATGGTCAAAAATTTAGTCTAAAAAAACACAAAGGGGTACCCCTTAGTGTTTTTTTGAGTGAAATATGTGACCTCCTCAGATCTTCTTCAAACACACACCGTGTGTCAGAGAGGTCCTGACGAAGACAGTGGTGTGGTAATTGTTGCCCTACCACATCCCAGAGCTGAGATATAGGGACATGTTGTGCTGCATAAATTGTATAACTGTAAATTTCATGATGGGATTCCTACTTCCAGTGAAGCTAGGTAAACACATGAGTAGAAGGGTGCGATCAGAAAAGCCTAGTCAGTCCAATATATCCTACATTGCATCTGTATTTTGCTTTATTGGACGTATAAAAAGCTCACGAATTCAATTCCAATATATTCAACACCAATAAACCTATTGAGAGAAAATCCCAGTTCAGTTTGTCCTCATATCTCAGCTTTGGGATGAGATAGGCTGAAAATAATCACACCTTTGTGTAAGTCAGGACCTGCCTAATGAACATCGTGAGTTTGGAAGACATCTGAGACGGTCAAAAATTTAGTCTAAAAAAACACAAAGGGGTACCCCTTAGTGTTTTTTTGAGTGAAATATGTGACCTCCTCAGATCTTCTTCAAACACACACCGTGTGTCAGAGAGGTCCTGACGAAGACAGTGGTGTGGTAATTTTTGTCCTACCACATCCCAAAGCTAAGATATAGGGACATGCTGTGCTGCATAAAATTAATAACTGTAAATTTCATGATGGGATTCCTACTTCCAGTGAAGCTAGGTAAACACATGAGTAGAAGGGTGCGATCAGAAAAGCCTAGTCAGTCCAATATATCCTACATTGCATCTGTATTTTGCTGTATTGGATGTATAAAAAGCTCATAAATTTAATTCCAATATATTCAACACCAATAAACCTATTGAGAGAAAATCCCAGTTAAGTTTGTCCTCATATCTCAGCTTTGGGATGAGATAGGCTAAAAATAATCACACCTTTGTGTAAGTCAGGACCTGCCTAATGAACATTGTGAGTTTGGAAGAAATCTGAGACGGTCAAAAATTTAGTCTGAAAAAACACAAAGGGGTACCCCTTAGTGTTTTTTGGGTGAAATATGTGACCTCTTCAGATCTTGTTCAAACCCACACCGTGTGTCAGGGAGGTCCTGACGAAGACAGTGGTGTGGTAATTTTTGTCCTACCACATCCCAAAGCTAAGATATAGGGACATGCTGTGCTGCATAAAATTAATAACTGTAAATTTCATGATGGGAATCCTACTTCCAGTGAAGCTAGGTAAACACATGAGTAGAAGGGTGCGATCAGAAAAGCCTAGTCAGTCCAATATATCCTACATTGCATCTGTATTTTGCTTTATTGGACGTATAACAAGCTCATAAATTTAATTCCAATATATTCAACACCAATAAACCTATTGAGAGAAAATCCCAGTTAAGTTTGTCCTCATATCTCAGCTTTGGGATGAGATAGGCTAAAAATAATCACACCTTTGTGTAAGTCAGGACCTGCCTAATCAACATCGTGAGTTTGGAAGAAATCTGAGACGGTCAATAATTTAGTCTGAAAAAACACAAAGGGGTACCCCTTAGTGTTTATTTGGGTGAAATATGTGACCTCTTCAGATCTTGTTCAAACCCACACCGTGTGTCAGAGAGGTCCTGACGAAGAGAGTGGTGTGGTAATTTTTGTCCTACCACATCCCAAAGCTAATATATAGGGACATGCTGTGCTGCATAAAATTAATAACTGTAAATTTCATGATGGGATTCCTACTTCCAGTGAAGCTAGGTAAACACATGAGTAGAAGGGTGCGATCAGAAAAGCCTAGTCAGTCCAATATATCCTACATTGCATCTGTATTTTGCTTTATTGGACGTATAACAAGCTTATAAATTTAATTCCAATATATTCAACACCAATAAACCTATTGAGAGAAAATCCCAGTTAAGTTTGTCCTCATATCTCAGCTTTGGGATGAGATAGGCTGAAAATAATCACACCTTTGTGTAAGTCAGGACCTGCCTAATCAACATCGTGAGTGTGGAAGAAATCTGAGATGGTCAAAAATTTAGTCTAAAAAAACACAAAGGGGTACCCCTTAGTGTTTTTTTGGGTGAAATATGTGACCTCTTCAGATCTTCTTCAAACCCACACCGTGTGTCAGGGAGGTCCTGACGAAGACAGTGGTGTGGTAATTGTTGCCCTACCACATCCCAGAGCTGAGATATAGGGACATGTTGTGCTGCATAAAATGTATAACTGTAAATTTCATGATGGGATTCCTACTTCCAGTGAAGCTAGGTAAACACATGAGTAGAAGGGTGCGATCAGAAAAGCCTAGTCAGTCCAATACATCCTACATTGCATCTGTATTTTGCTTTATTGGACGTATAAAAAGCTCATGAATTTAATTCCAATATATTCAACACCAATAAACCTATTGAGAGAAAATCCCAGTTCAGTTTGTCCTCATATCTCAGCTTTGGGATGAGATAGGCTGAAAATAATCACACCTTTGTGTAAGTCAGGACCTGCCTAATGAACATTGTGAGTTTAGAAGAAATCTGAGACGGTCAAAAATTTAGTCTGAAAAAACACAAAGGGGTACCCCTTAGTGTTTTTTGGGTGAAATATGTGACCTCTTCAGATCTTGTTCAAACCCACACCGTGTGTCAGGGAGGTCCTGACGAAGACAGTGGTGTGGTAATTTTTGTCCTACCACATCCCAAAGCTAAGATATAGGGACATGCTGTGCTGCATAAAATTAATAACTGTAAATTTCATGATGGGAATCCTACTTCCAGTGAAGCTAGGTAAACACATGAGTAGAAGGGTGCGATCAGAAAAGCCTAGTCAGTCCAATATATCCTACATTGCATCTGTATTTTGCTTTATTGGACGTATAACAAGCTCATAAATTTAATTCCAATATATTCAACACCAATAAACCTATTGAGAGAAAATCCCAGTTAAGTTTGTCCTCATATCTCAGCTTTGGGATGAGATAGGCTAAAAATAATCACACCTTTGTGTAAGTCAGGACCTGCCTAATCAACATCGTGAGTTTGGAAGAAATCTGAGACGGTCAAAAATTTAGTCTGAAAAAACACAAAAGGGTACCCCTTAGTGTTTATTTGGGTGAAATATGTGACCTCTTCAGATCTTGTTCAAACCCACACCGTGTGTCAGAGAGGTCCTGACGAAGAGAGTGGTGTGGTAATTGTTGCCCTACCACATCCCAAAGCTAATATATAGGGACATGCTGTGCTGCATAAAATTAATAACTGTAAATTTCATGATGGGATTCCTACTTCCAGTGAAGCTAGGTAAACACATGAGTAGAAGGGTGCGATCAGAAAAGCCTAGTCAGTCCAATATATCCTACATTGCATCTGTATTTTGCTTTATTGGACGTATAACAAGCTTATAAATTTAATTCCAATATATTCAACACCAATAAACCTATTGAGAGAAAATCCCAGTTAAGTTTGTCCTCATATCTCAGCTTTGGGATGAGATAGGCTGAAAATAATCACACCTTTGTGTAAGTCAGGACCTGCCTAATCAACATCGTGAGTGTGGAAGAAATCTGAGATGGTCAAAAATTTAGTCTAAAAAAACACAAAGGGGTACCCCTTAGTGTTTTTTTGGGTGAAATATGTGACCTCTTCAGATCTTCTTCAAACCCACACCGTGTGTCAGGGAGGTCCTGACGAAGACAGTGGTGTGGTAATTGTTGCCCTACCACATCCCAGAGCTGAGATATAGGGACATGTTGTGCTGCATAAAATGTATAACTGTAAATTTCATGATGGGATTCCTACTTCCAGTGAAGCTAGGTAAACACATGAGTAGAAGGGTGCGATCAGAAAAGCCTAGTCAGTCCAATACATCCTACATTGCATCTGTATTTTGCTTTATTGGACGTATAAAAAGCTCATGAATTTAATTCCAATATATTCAACACCAATAAACCTATTGAGAGAAAATCCCAGTTCAGTTTGTCCTCATATCTCAGCTTTGGGATGAGATAGGCTGAAAATAATCACACCTTTGTGTAAGTCAGGACCTGCCTAATGAACATTGTGAGTTTAGAAGAAATCTGAGACGGTCAAAAATTTAGTCTGAAAAAACACAAAGGGGTACCCCTTAGTGTTTTTTGGGTGAAATATGTGACCTCTTCAGATCTTGTTCAAACCCACACCGTGTGTCAGGGAGGTCCTGACGAAGACAGTGGTGTGGTAATTTTTGTCCTACCACATCCCAAAGCTAAGATATAGGGACATGCTGTGCTGCATAAAATTAATAACTGTAAATTTCATGATGGGAATCCTACTTCCAGTGAAGCTAGGTAAACACATGAGTAGAAGGGTGCGATCAGAAAAGCCTAGTCAGTCCAATATATCCTACATTGCATCTGTATTTTGCTTTATTGGACGTATAACAAGCTCATAAATTTAATTCCAATATATTCAACACCAATAAACCTATTGAGAGAAAATCCCAGTTAAGTTTGTCCTCATATCTCAGCTTTGGGATGAGATAGGCTAAAAATAATCACACCTTTGTGTAAGTCAGGACCTGCCTAATCAACATCGTGAGTTTGGAAGAAATCTGAGACGGTCAAAAATTTAGTCTGAAAAAACACAAAAGGGTACCCCTTAGTGTTTATTTGGGTGAAATATGTGACCTCTTCAGATCTTGTTCAAACCCACACCGTGTGTCAGAGAGGTCCTGACGAAGAGAGTGGTGTGGTAATTGTTGCCCTACCACATCCCAAAGCTAATATATAGGGACATGCTGTGCTGCATAAAATTAATAACTGTAAATTTCATGATGGGATTCCTACTTCCAGTGAAGCTAGGTAAACACATGAGTAGAAGGGTGCGATCAGAAAAGCCTAGTCAGTCCAATATATCCTACATTGCATCTGTATTTTGCTTTATTGGACGTATAACAAGCTTATAAATTTAATTCCAATATATTCAACACCAATAAACCTATTGAGAGAAAATCCCAGTTAAGTTTGTCCTCATATCTCAGCTTTGGGATGAGATAGGCTGAAAATAATCACACCTTTGTGTAAGTCAGGACCTGCCTAATCAACATCGTGAGTGTGGAAGAAATCTGAGATGGTCAAAAATTTAGTCTAAAAAAACACAAAGGGGTACCCCTTAGTGTTTTTTTGGGTGAAATATGTGACCTCTTCAGATCTTCTTCAAACCCACACCGTGTGTCAGGGAGGTCCTGACGAAGACAGTGGTGTGGTAATTGTTGCCCTACCACATCCCAGAGCTGAGATATAGGGACATGTTGTGCTGCATAAAATGTATAACTGTAAATTTCATGATGAGATTCCTACTTCCAGTGAAGCTAGGTAAACACATGAGTAGAAGGGTGCGATCAGAAAAGCCTAGTCAGTCCAATACATCCTACATTGCATCTGTATTTTGCTTTATTGGACGTATAAAAAGCTCATGAATTTAATTCCAATATATTCAACACCAATAAACCTATTGAGAGAAAATCCCAGTTCAGTTTGTCCTCATATCTCAGCTTTGGGATGAGATAGGCTGAAAATAATCACACCTTTGTGTAAGTCAGGACCTGCCTAATGAACATTGTGAGTTTAGAAGAAATCTGAGACGGTCAAAAATTTAGTCTGAAAAAACACAAAGGGGTACCCCTTAGTGTTTTTTGGGTGAAATATGTGACCTCTTCAGATCTTGTTCAAACCCACACCGTGTGTCAGGGAGGTCCTGACGAAGACAGTGGTGTGGTAATTTTTGTCCTACCACATCCCAAAGCTAAGATATAGGGACATGCTGTGCTGCATAAAATTAATAACTGTAAATTTCATGATGGGAATCCTACTTCCAGTGAAGCTAGGTAAACACATGAGTAGAAGGGTGCGATCAGAAAAGCCTAGTCAGTCCAATATATCCTACATTGCATCTGTATTTTGCTTTATTGGACGTATAACAAGCTCATAAATTTAATTCCAATATATTCAACACCAATAAACCTATTGAGAGAAAATCCCAGTTAAGTTTGTCCTCATATCTCAGCTTTGGGATGAGATAGGCTAAAAATAATCACACCTTTGTGTAAGTCAGGACCTGCCTAATCAACATCGTGAGTTTGGAAGAAATCTGAGACGGTCAAAAATTTAGTCTGAAAAAACACAAAGGGGTACCCCTTAGTGTTTATTTGGGTGAAATATGTGACCTCTTCAGATCTTGTTCAAACCCACACCGTGTGTCAGGGAGGTCCTGACGAAGACAGTGGTGTGGTAATTGTTGCCCTACCACATCCCAGAGCTGAGATATAAGGACATGTTGTGCTGCATAAAATGTATAACTGTAAATTTCATGATGGGATTCCTACTTCCAGTGAAGCTAGGTAAACACATGAGTAGAAGGGTGCGATCAGAAAAGCCTAGTCAGTCCAATATATCCTACATTGCATCTGTATTTTGCTTTATTGGACGTATAACAAGCTCATAAATTTAATTCCAATATATTCAACACCAATAAACCTATTGAGAGAAAATCCCAGTTAAGTTTGTCCTCATATCTCAGCTTTGGGATGAGATAGGCTGAAAATAATCACACCTTTGTGTAAGTCAGGACCTGCCTAATGAACATCGTGAGTTTGGAAGACATCTGAGACGGTCAAAAATTTAGTCTAAAAAAACACAAAGGGGTACCCCTTAGTGTTTTTTTGAGTGAAATATGTGACCTCCTCAGATCTTCTTCAAACACACACCGTGTGTCAGAGAGGTCCTGACGAAGACAGTGGTGTGGTAATTGTTGCCCTACCACATCCCAGAGCTGAGATATAGGGACATGTTGTGCTGCATAAATTGTATAACTGTAAATTTCATGATGGGATTCCTACTTCCAGTGAAGCTAGGTAAACACATGAGTAGAAGGGTGCGATCAGAAAAGCCTAGTCAGTCCAATATATCCTACATTGCATCTGTATTTTGCTTTATTGGACGTATAAAAAGCTCACGAATTCAATTCCAATATATTCAACACCAATAAACCTATTGAGAGAAAATCCCAGTTCAGTTTGTCCTCATATCTCAGCTTTGGGATGAGATAGGCTGAAAATAATCACACCTTTGTGTAAGTCAGGACCTGCCTAATGAACATCGTGAGTTTGGAAGACATCTGAGACGGTCAAAAATTTAGTCTAAAAAAACACAAAGGGGTACCCCTTAGTGTTTTTTTGAATGAAATATGTGACCTCCTCAGATCTTCTTCAAACACACACCGTGTGTCAGAGAGGTCCTGACGAAGACAGTGGTGTGGCAATTTTTGTCCTACCACATCCCAAAGCTAAGATATAGGGACATGCTGTGCTGCATAAAATTAATAACTGTAAATTTCATGATGGGATTCCTACTTCCAGTGAAGCTAGGTAAACACATGAGTAGAAGGGTGCGATCAGAAAAGCCTAGTCAGTCCAATATATCCTACATTGCATCTGTATTTTGCTGTATTGGATGTATAAAAAGCTCATAAATTTAATTCCAATATATTCAACACCAATAAACCTATTGAGAGAAAATCCCAGTTAAGTTTGTCCTCATATCTCAGCTTTGGGATGAGATAGGCTAAAAATAATCACACCTTTGTGTAAGTCAGGACCTGCCTAATGAACATTGTGAGTTTGGAAGAAATCTGAGACGGTCAAAAATTTAGTCTGAAAAAACACAAAGGGGTACCCCTTAGTGTTTTTTGGGTGAAATATGTGACCTCTTCAGATCTTGTTCAAACCCACACCGTGTGTCAGGGAGGTCCTGACGAAGACAGTGGTGTGGTAATTTTTGTCCTACCACATCCCAAAGCTAAGATATAGGGACATGCTGTGCTGCATAAAATTAATAACTGTAAATTTCATGATGGGAATCCTACTTCCAGTGAAGCTAGGTAAACACATGAGTAGAAGGGTGCGATCAGAAAAGCCTAGTCAGTCCAATATATCCTACATTGCATCTGTATTTTGCTTTATTGGACGTATAACAAGCTCATAAATTTAATTCCAATATATTCAACACCAATAAACCTATTGAGAGAAAATCCCAGTTAAGTTTGTCCTCATATCTCAGCTTTGGGATGAGATAGGCTAAAAATAATCACACCTTTGTGTAAGTCAGGACCTGCCTAATCAACATCGTGAGTTTGGAAGAAATCTGAGACGGTCAATAATTTAGTCTGAAAAAACACAAAGGGGTACCCCTTAGTGTTTATTTGGGTGAAATATGTGACCTCTTCAGATCTTGTTCAAACCCACACCGTGTGTCAGGGAGGTCCTGACGAAGACAGTGGTGTGGTAATTGTTGCCCTACCACATCCCAGAGCTGAGATATAAGGACATGTTGTGCTGCATAAAATGTATAACTGTAAATTTCATGATGGGATTCCTACTTCCAGTGAAGCTAGGTAAACACATGAGTAGAAGGGTGCGATCAGAAAAGCCTAGTCAGTCCAATATATCCTACATTGCATCTGTATTTTGCTTTATTGGACGTATAACAAGCTCATAAATTTAATTCCAATATATTCAACACCAATAAACCTATTGAGAGAAAATCCCAGTTAAGTTTGTCCTCATATCTCAGCTTTGGGATGAGATAGGCTGAAAATAATCACACCTTTGTGTAAGTCAGGACCTGCCTAATCAACATCGTGAGTGTGGAAGAAATCTGAGATGGTCAAAAATTTAGTCTAAAAAAACACAAAGGGGTACCCCTTAGTGTTTTTTTGGGTGAAATATGTGACCTCTTCAGATCTTCTTCAAACCCACACCGTGTGTCAGAGAGGTCCTGACGAAGACAATGGTGTGGTAATTGTTGCCCTACCACATCCCAAAGCTAATATATAGGGACATGTTGTGCTGCATAAAATGTATAACTGTAAATTTCATGATGGGATTCCTACTTCCAGTGAAGCTAGGTAAACACATGAGTAGAAGGTTGCGATCAGAAAAGCCTAGTCAGTCCAATATATCCTACATTGCATCTGTATTTTGCTTTATTGGACGTAAAACAAGCTCATAAATTTAATTCCAATATATTCAACACAAATAAACCTATTGAGAGAAAATCCCAGTTAAGTTTGTCCTCATATCTCAGCTTTGGGATGAGTTAGGCTGAAAATAATCACACCTTTGTGTAAGTCAGGACCTGCCTAATCAACATCGTGAGTGTGGAAGAAATCTGAGACGGTCAAAAATTTAGTCTAAAAAAACACAAAGGGGTACCCCTTAGTGTTTTTTTGAGTGAAATATGTGACCTCCTCAGATCTTCTTCAAACACACACCGTGTGTCAGAGAGGTCCTGACGAAGACAGTGGTGTGGTAATTTTTGTCCTACCACATCCCAAAGCTAAGATATAGGGACATGCTGTGCTGCATAAAATTAATAACTGTAAATTTCATGATGGGAATCCTACTTCCAGTGAAGCTAGGTAAACACATGAGTAGAAGGGTGCGATCAGAAAAGCCTAGTCAGTCCAATATATCCTACATTGCATCTGTATTTTGCTGTATTGGATGTATAAAAAGCTCATAAATTTAATTCCAATATATTCAACACCAATAAACCTATTGAGAGAAAATCCCAGTTAAGTTTGTCCTCATATCTCAGCTTTGGGATGAGATAGGCTAAAAATAATCACACCTTTGTGTAAGTCAGGACCTGCCTAATGAACATTGTGAGTTTGGAAGAAATCTGAGACGGTCAAAAATTTAGTCTGAAAAAACACAAAGGGGTACCCCTTAGTGTTTTTTGGGTGAAATATGTGACCTCTTCAGATCTTGTTCAAACCCACACCGTGTGTCAGGGAGGTCCTGACGAAGACAGTGGTGTGGTAATTTTTGTCCTACCACATCCCAAAGCTAAGATATAGGGACATGCTGTGCTGCATAAAATTAATAACTGTAAATTTCATGATGGGAATCCTACTTCCAGTGAAGCTAGGTAAACACATGAGTAGAAGGGTGCGATCAGAAAAGCCTAGTCAGTCCAATATATCCTACATTGCATCTGTATTTTGCTTTATTGGACGTATAACAAGCTCATAAATTTAATTCCAATATATTCAACACCAATAAACCTATTGAGAGAAAATCCCAGTTAAGTTTGTCCTCATATCTCAGCTTTGGGATGAGATAGGCTAAAAATAATCACACCTTTGTGTAAGTCAGGACCTGCCTAATCAACATCGTGAGTTTGGAAGAAATCTGAGACGGTCAATAATTTAGTCTGAAAAAACACAAAGGGGTACCCCTTAGTGTTTATTTGGGTGAAATATGTGACCTCTTCAGATCTTGTTCAAACCCACACCGTGTGTCAGAGAGGTCCTGACGAAGAGAGTGGTGTGGTAATTTTTGTCCTACCACATCCCAAAGCTAATATATAGGGACATGCTGTGCTGCATAAAATTAATAACTGTAAATTTCATGATGGGATTCCTACTTCCAGTGAAGCTAGGTAAACACATGAGTAGAAGGGTGCGATCAGAAAAGCCTAGTCAGTCCAATATATCCTACATTGCATCTGTATTTTGCTTTATTGGACGTATAACAAGCTTATAAATTTAATTCCAATATATTCAACACCAATAAACCTATTGAGAGAAAATCCCAGTTAAGTTTGTCCTCATATCTCAGCTTTGGGATGAGATAGGCTGAAAATAATCACACCTTTGTGTAAGTCAGGACCTGCCTAATCAACATCGTGAGTGTGGAAGAAATCTGAGATGGTCAAAAATTTAGTCTAAAAAAACACAAAGGGGTACCCCTTAGTGTTTTTTTGGGTGAAATATGTGACCTCTTCAGATCTTCTTCAAACCCACACCGTGTGTCAGGGAGGTCCTGACGAAGACAGTGGTGTGGTAATTGTTGCCCTACCACATCCCAGAGCTGAGATATAGGGACATGTTGTGCTGCATAAAATGTATAACTGTAAATTTCATGATGGGATTCCTACTTCCAGTGAAGCTAGGTAAACACATGAGTAGAAGGGTGCGATCAGAAAAGCCTAGTCAGTCCAATACATCCTACATTGCATCTGTATTTTGCTTTATTGGACGTATAAAAAGCTCATGAATTTAATTCCAATATATTCAACACCAATAAACCTATTGAGAGAAAATCCCAGTTCAGTTTGTCCTCATATCTCAGCTTTGGGATGAGATAGGCTGAAAATAATCACACCTTTGTGTAAGTCAGGACCTGCCTAATGAACATTGTGAGTTTAGAAGAAATCTGAGACGGTCAAAAATTTAGTCTGAAAAAACACAAAGGGGTACCCCTTAGTGTTTTTTGGGTGAAATATGTGACCTCTTCAGATCTTGTTCAAACCCACACCGTGTGTCAGGGAGGTCCTGACGAAGACAGTGGTGTGGTAATTTTTGTCCTACCACATCCCAAAGCTAAGATATAGGGACATGCTGTGCTGCATAAAATTAATAACTGTAAATTTCATGATGGGAATCCTACTTCCAGTGAAGCTAGGTAAACACATGAGTAGAAGGGTGCGATCAGAAAAGCCTAGTCAGTCCAATATATCCTACATTGCATCTGTATTTTGCTTTATTGGACGTATAACAAGCTCATAAATTTAATTCCAATATATTCAACACCAATAAACCTATTGAGAGAAAATCCCAGTTAAGTTTGTCCTCATATCTCAGCTTTGGGATGAGATAGGCTAAAAATAATCACACCTTTGTGTAAGTCAGGACCTGCCTAATCAACATCGTGAGTTTGGAAGAAATCTGAGACGGTCAAAAATTTAGTCTGAAAAAACACAAAGGGGTACCCCTTAGTGTTTATTTGGGTGAAATATGTGACCTCTTCAGATCTTGTTCAAACCCACACCGTGTGTCAGGGAGGTCCTGACGAAGACAGTGGTGTGGTAATTGTTGCCCTACCACATCCCAGAGCTGAGATATAAGGACATGTTGTGCTGCATAAAATGTATAACTGTAAATTTCATGATGGGAATCCTACTTCCAGTGAAGCTAGGTAAACACATGAGAAGAAGGGTGCGATCAGAAAAGCCTAGTCAGTCCAATATATCCTACATTGCATCTGTATTTTGCTTTATTGGACGTATAACAAGCTCATAAATTTAATTCCAATATATTCAACACCAATAAACCTATTGAGAGAAAATCCCAGTTAAGTTTGTCCTCATATCTCAGCTTTGGGATGAGATAGGCTAAAAATAATCACACCTTTGTGTAAGTCAGGACCTGCCTAATCAACATCGTGAGTTTGGAAGAAATCTGAGACGGTCAATAATTTAGTCTGAAAAAACACAAAGGGGTACCCCTTAGTGTTTATTTGGGTGAAATATGTGACCTCTTCAGATCTTGTTCAAACCCACACCGTGTGTCAGAGAGGTCCTGACGAAGAGAGTGGTGTGGTAATTTTTGTCCTACCACATCCCAAAGCTAATATATAGGGACATGCTGTGCTGCATAAAATTAATAACTGTAAATTTCATGATGGGATTCCTACTTCCAGTGAAGCTAGGTAAACACATGAGTAGAAGGGTGCGATCAGAAAAGCCTAGTCAGTCCAATATATCCTACATTGCATCTGTATTTTGCTTTATTGGACGTATAACAAGCTTATAAATTTAATTCCAATATATTCAACACCAATAAACCTATTGAGAGAAAATCCCAGTTAAGTTTGTCCTCATATCTCAGCTTTGGGATGAGATAGGCTGAAAATAATCACACCTTTGTGTAAGTCAGGACCTGCCTAATCAACATCGTGAGTGTGGAAGAAATCTGAGATGGTCAAAAATTTAGTCTAAAAAAACACAAAGGGGTACCCCTTAGTGTTTTTTTGGGTGAAATATGTGACCTCTTCAGATCTTCTTCAAACCCACACCGTGTGTCAGGGAGGTCCTGACGAAGACAGTGGTGTGGTAATTGTTGCCCTACCACATCCCAGAGCTGAGATATAGGGACATGTTGTGCTGCATAAAATGTATAACTGTAAATTTCATGATGGGATTCCTACTTCCAGTGAAGCTAGGTAAACACATGAGTAGAAGGGTGCGATCAGAAAAGCCTAGTCAGTCCAATACATCCTACATTGCATCTGTATTTTGCTTTATTGGACGTATAAAAAGCTCATGAATTTAATTCCAATATATTCAACACCAATAAACCTATTGAGAGAAAATCCCAGTTCAGTTTGTCCTCATATCTCAGCTTTGGGATGAGATAGGCTGAAAATAATTACACCTTTGTGTAAGTCAGGACCTGCCTAATGAACATTGTGAGTTTAGAAGAAATCTGAGACGGTCAAAAATTTAGTCTGAAAAAACACAAAGGGGTACCCCTTAGTGTTTTTTGGGTGAAATATGTGACCTCTTCAGATCTTGTTCAAACCCACACCGTGTGTCAGGGAGGTCCTGACGAAGACAGTGGTGTGGTAATTTTTGTCCTACCACATCCCAAAGCTAAGATATAGGGACATGCTGTGCTGCATAAAATTAATAACTGTAAATTTCATGATGGGAATCCTACTTCCAGTGAAGCTAGGTAAACACATGAGTAGAAGGGTGCGATCAGAAAAGCCTAGTCAGTCCAATATATCCTACATTGCATCTGTATTTTGCTTTATTGGACGTATAACAAGCTCATAAATTTAATTCCAATATATTCAACACCAATAAACCTATTGAGAGAAAATCCCAGTTAAGTTTGTCCTCATATCTCAGCTTTGGGATGAGATAGGCTAAAAATAATCACACCTTTGTGTAAGTCAGGACCTGCCTAATCAACATCGTGAGTTTGGAAGAAATCTGAGACGGTCAAAAATTTAGTCTGAAAAAACACAAAGGGGTACCCCTTAGTGTTTATTTGGGTGAAATATGTGACCTCTTCAGATCTTGTTCAAACCCACACCGTGTGTCAGGGAGGTCCTGACGAAGACAGTGGTGTGGTAATTGTTGCCCTACCACATCCCAGAGCTGAGATATAAGGACATGTTGTGCTGCATAAAATGTATAACTGTAAATTTCATGATGGGATTCCTACTTCCAGTGAAGCTAGGTAAACACATGAGTAGAAGGGTGCGATCAGAAAAGCCTAGTCAGTCCAATATATCCTACATTGCATCTGTATTTTGCTTTATTGGACGTATAACAAGCTCATAAATTTAATTCCAATATATTCAACACCAATAAACCTATTGAGAGAAAATCCCAGTTAAGTTTGTCCTCATATCTCAGCTTTGGGATGAGATAGGCTGAAAATAATCACACCTTTGTGTAAGTCAGGACCTGCCTAATCAACATCGTGAGTTTGGAAGAAATCTGAGATGGTCAAAAATTTAGTCTAAAAAAACACAAAGGGGTACCCCTTAGTGTTTTTTTGAGTGAAATATGTGACCTCCTCAGATCTTCTTCAAACACACACCGTGTGTCAGAGAGGTCCTGACGAAGACAGTGGTGTGGTAATTGTTGCCCTACCACATCCCAGAGCTGAGATATAGGGACATGTTGTGCTGCATAAATTGTATAACTGTAAATTTCATGATGGGATTCCTACTTCCAGTGAAGCTAGGTAAACACATGAGTAGAAGGGTGCGATCAGAAAAGCCTAGTCAGTCCAATATATCCTACATTGCATCTGTATTTTGCTTTATTGGACGTATAAAAAGCTCACGAATTCAATTCCAATATATTCAACACCAATAAACCTATTGAGAGAAAATCCCAGTTCAGTTTGTCCTCATATCTCAGCTTTGGGATGAGATAGGCTGAAAATAATCACACCTTTGTGTAAGTCAGGACCTGCCTAATGAACATCGTGAGTTTGGAAGACATCTGAGACGGTCAAAAATTTAGTCTAAAAAAACACAAAGGGGTACCCCTTAGTGTTTATTTGGGTGAAATATGTGACCTCTTCAGATCTTGTTCAAACCCACACCGTGTGTCAGGGAGGTCCTGACGAAGACAGTGGTGTGGTAATTGTTGCCCTACCACATCCCAGAGCTGAGATATAAGGACATGTTGTGCTGCATAAAATGTATAACTGTAAATTTCATGATGGGAATCCTACTTCCAGTGAAGCTAGGTAAACACATGAGAAGAAGGGTGCGATCAGAAAAGCCTAGTCAGTCCAATATATCCTACATTGCATCTGTATTTTGCTTTATTGGACGTATAACAAGCTCATAAATTTAATTCCAATATATTCAACACCAATAAACCTATTGAGAGAAAATCCCAGTTAAGTTTGTCCTCATATCTCAGCTTTGGGATGAGATAGGCTAAAAATAATCACACCTTTGTGTAAGTCAGGACCTGCCTAATCAACATCGTGAGTTTGGAAGAAATCTGAGACGGTCAATAATTTAGTCTGAAAAAACACAAAGGGGTACCCCTTAGTGTTTATTTGGGTGAAATATGTGACCTCTTCAGATCTTGTTCAAACCCACACCGTGTGTCAGAGAGGTCCTGACGAAGAGAGTGGTGTGGTAATTTTTGTCCTACCACATCCCAAAGCTAATATATAGGGACATGCTGTGCTGCATAAAATTAATAACTGTAAATTTCATGATGGGATTCCTACTTCCAGTGAAGCTAGGTAAACACATGAGTAGAAGGGTGCGATCAGAAAAGCCTAGTCAGTCCAATATATCCTACATTGCATCTGTATTTTGCTTTATTGGACGTATAACAAGCTTATAAATTTAATTCCAATATATTCAACACCAATAAACCTATTGAGAGAAAATCCCAGTTAAGTTTGTCCTCATATCTCAGCTTTGGGATGAGATAGGCTGAAAATAATCACACCTTTGTGTAAGTCAGGACCTGCCTAATCAACATCGTGAGTGTGGAAGAAATCTGAGATGGTCAAAAATTTAGTCTAAAAAAACACAAAGGGGTACCCCTTAGTGTTTTTTTGGGTGAAATATGTGACCTCTTCAGATCTTCTTCAAACCCACACCGTGTGTCAGGGAGGTCCTGACGAAGACAGTGGTGTGGTAATTGTTGCCCTACCACATCCCAGAGCTGAGATATAGGGACATGTTGTGCTGCATAAAATGTATAACTGTAAATTTCATGATGGGATTCCTACTTCCAGTGAAGCTAGGTAAACACATGAGTAGAAGGGTGCGATCAGAAAAGCCTAGTCAGTCCAATACATCCTACATTGCATCTGTATTTTGCTTTATTGGACGTATAAAAAGCTCATGAATTTAATTCCAATATATTCAACACCAATAAACCTATTGAGAGAAAATCCCAGTTCAGTTTGTCCTCATATCTCAGCTTTGGGATGAGATAGGCTGAAAATAATCACACCTTTGTGTAAGTCAGGACCTGCCTAATGAACATTGTGAGTTTAGAAGAAATCTGAGACGGTCAAAAATTTAGTCTGAAAAAACACAAAGGGGTACCCCTTAGTGTTTTTTGGGTGAAATATGTGACCTCTTCAGATCTTGTTCAAACCCACACCGTGTGTCAGGGAGGTCCTGACGAAGACAGTGGTGTGGTAATTTTTGTCCTACCACATCCCAAAGCTAAGATATAGGGACATGCTGTGCTGCATAAAATTAATAACTGTAAATTTCATGATGGGAATCCTACTTCCAGTGAAGCTAGGTAAACACATGAGTAGAAGGGTGCGATCAGAAAAGCCTAGTCAGTCCAATATATCCTACATTGCATCTGTATTTTGCTTTATTGGACGTATAACAAGCTCATAAATTTAATTCCAATATATTCAACACCAATAAACCTATTGAGAGAAAATCCCAGTTAAGTTTGTCCTCATATCTCAGCTTTGGGATGAGATAGGCTAAAAATAATCACACCTTTGTGTAAGTCAGGACCTGCCTAATCAACATCGTGAGTTTGGAAGAAATCTGAGACGGTCAAAAATTTAGTCTGAAAAAACACAAAGGGGTACCCCTTAGTGTTTATTTGGGTGAAATATGTGACCTCTTCAGATCTTGTTCAAACCCACACCGTGTGTCAGGGAGGTCCTGACGAAGACAGTGGTGTGGTAATTGTTGCCCTACCACATCCCAGAGCTGAGATATAAGGACATGTTGTGCTGCATAAAATGTATAACTGTAAATTTCATGATGGGATTCCTACTTCCAGTGAAGCTAGGTAAACACATGAGTAGAAGGGTGCGATCAGAAAAGCCTAGTCAGTCCAATATATCTTACATTGCATCTGTATTTTGCTTTATTGGACGTATAACAAGCTCATAAATTTAATTCCAATATATTCAACACCAATAAACCTATTGAGAGAAAATCCCAGTTAAGTTTGTCCTCATATCTCAGCTTTGGGATGAGATAGGCTGAAAATAATCACACCTTTGTGTAAGTCAGGACCTGCCTAATCAACATCGTGAGTTTGGAAGAAATCTGAGATGGTCAAAAATTTAGTCTAAAAAAACACAAAGGGGTACCCCTTAGTGTTTTTTTGAGTGAAATATGTGACCTCCTCAGATCTTCTTCAAACACACACCGTGTGTCAGAGAGGTCCTGACGAAGACAGTGGTGTGGTAATTGTTGCCCTACCACATCCCAGAGCTGAGATATAGGGACATGTTGTGCTGCATAAATTGTATAACTGTAAATTTCATGATGGGATTCCTACTTCCAGTGAAGCTAGGTAAACACATGAGTAGAAGGGTGCGATCAGAAAAGCCTAGTCAGTCCAATATATCCTACATTGCATCTGTATTTTGCTTTATTGGACGTATAAAAAGCTCACGAATTCAATTCCAATATATTCAACACCAATAAACCTATTGAGAGAAAATCCCAGTTCAGTTTGTCCTCATATCTCAGCTTTGGGATGAGATAGGCTGAAAATAATCACACCTTTGTGTAAGTCAGGACCTGCCTAATGAACATCGTGAGTTTGGAAGACATCTGAGACGGTCAAAAATTTAGTCTAAAAAAACACAAAGGGGTACCCCTTAGTGTTTTTTTGAGTGAAATATGTGACCTCCTCAGATCTTCTTCAAACACACACCGTGTGTCAGAGAGGTCCTGACGAAGACAGTGGTGTGGTAATTTTTGTCCTACCACATCCCAAAGCTAAGATATAGGGACATGCTGTGCTGCATAAAATTAATAACTGTAAATTTCATGATGGGATTCCTACTTCCAGTGAAGCTAGGTAAACACATGAGTAGAAGGGTGCGATCAGAAAAGCCTAGTCAGTCCAATATATCCTACATTGCATCTGTATTTTGCTGTATTGGATGTATAAAAAGCTCATAAATTTAATTCCAATATATTCAACACCAATAAACCTATTGAGAGAAAATCCCAGTTAAGTTTGTCCTCATATCTCAGCTTTGGGATGAGATAGGCTAAAAATAATCACACCTTTGTGTAAGTCAGGACCTGCCTAATGAACATTGTGAGTTTGGAAGAAATCTGAGACGGTCAAAAATTTAGTCTGAAAAAACACAAAGGGGTACCCCTTAGTGTTTTTTGGGTGAAATATGTGACCTCTTCAGATCTTGTTCAAACCCACACCGTGTGTCAGGGAGGTCCTGACGAAGACAGTGGTGTGGTAATTTTTGTCCTACCACATCCCAAAGCTAAGATATAGGGACATGCTGTGCTGCATAAAATTAATAACTGTAAATTTCATGATGGGAATCCTACTTCCAGTGAAGCTAGGTAAACACATGAGTAGAAGGGTGCGATCAGAAAAGCCTAGTCAGTCCAATATATCCTACATTGCATCTGTATTTTGCTTTATTGGACGTATAACAAGCTCATAAATTTAATTCCAATATATTCAACACCAATAAACCTATTGAGAGAAAATCCCAGTTAAGTTTGTCCTCATATCTCAGCTTTGGGATGAGATAGGCTGAAAATAATCACACCTTTGTGTAAGTCAGGACCTGCCTAATCAACATCGTGAGTGTGGAAGAAATCTGAGATGGTCAAAAATTTAGTCTAAAAAAACACAAAGGGGTACCCCTTAGTGTTTTTTTGGGTGAAATATGTGACCTCTTCAGATCTTCTTTAAACCCACACCATGTGTCAGAGAGGTCCTGACGAAGACAATGGTGTGGTAATTGTTGCCCTACCACATCCCAAAGCTAAGATATAGGGACATGTTGTGCTGCATAAAATGTATAACTGTAAATTTCATGATGGGATTCCTACTTCCAGTGAAGCTAGGTAAACACATGAGTAGAAGGGTGCGATCAGAAAAGCCTAGTCAGTCCAATATATCTTACATTGCATCTGTATTTTGCTTTATTGGACGTAAAACAAGCTCATAAATTTAATTCCAATATATTCAACACCAATAAACCTATTGAGAGAAAATCCCAGTTAAGTTTGTCCTCATATCTCAGCTTTGGGATGAGATAGGCTGAAAATAATCACACCTTTGTGTAAGTCAGGACCTGCCTAATCAACATCGTGAGTGTGGAAGAAATCTGAGATGGTCAAAAATTTAGTCTAAAAAAACACAAAGGGGTACCCCTTAGTGTTTTTTTGGGTGAAATATGTGACCTCTTCAGATCTTCTTCAAACCCACACCGTGTGTCAGAGAGGTCCTGACGAAGACAATGGTGTGGTAATTGTTGCCCTACCACATCCCAAAGCTAATATATAGGGACATGTTGTGCTGCATAAAATGTATAACTGTAAATTTCATGATGGGATTCCTACTTCCAGTGAAGCTAGGTAAACACATGAGTAGAAGGGTGCGATCAGAAAAGCCTAGTCAGTCCAATATATCCTACATTGCATCTGTATTTTGCTTTATTGGACGTAAAACAAGCTCATAAATTTAATTCCAATATATTCAACACAAATAAACCTATTGAGAGAAAATCCCAGTTAAGTTTGTCCTCATATCTCAGCTTTGGGATGAGTTAGGCTGAAAATAATCACACCTTTGTGTAAGTCAGGACCTGCCTAATCAACATCGTGAGTTTGGAAGAAATCTGAGACGGTCAAAAATTTAGTCTAAAAAAACACAAAGGGGTACCCCTTAGTGTTTTTTTGAGTGAAATATGTGACCTCCTCAGATCTTCTTCAAACACACACCGTGTGTCAGAGAGGTCCTGACGAAGACAGTGGTGTGGTAATTTTTGTCCTACCACATCCCAAAGCTAAGATATAGGGACATGCTGTGCTGCATAAAATTAATAACTGTAAATTTCATGATGGGAATCCTACTTCCAGTGAAGCTAGGTAAACACATGAGTAGAAGGGTGCGATCAGAAAAGCCTAATCAGTCCAATATATCCTACATTGCATCTGTATTTTGCTTTATTGGACGTATAACAAGCTCATAAATTTAATTCCAATATATTCAACACCAATAAACCTATTGAGAGAAAATCCCAGTTAAGTTTGTCCTCATATCTCAGCTTTGGGATGAGATAGGCTAAAAATAATCACACCTTTGTGTAAGTCAGGACCTGTCTAATCAACATCGTGAGTTTGGAAGAAATCTGAGACGGTCAAAAATTTAGTCTGAAAAAACACAAAGGGGTACCCCTTAGTGTTTATTTGGGTGAAATATGTGACCTCTTCAGATCTTGTTCAAACCCACACCGTGTGTCAGGGAGGTCCTGACGAAGACAGTGGTGTGGTAATTGTTGCCCTACCACATCCCAGAGCTGAGATATAGGGACATGTTGTGCTGCATAAAATGTATAACTGTAAATTTCATGATGGGATTCCTACTTCCAGTGAAGCTAGGTAAACACATGAGTAGAAGGGTGCGATCAGAAAAGCCTAGTCAGTCCAATATATCCTACATTGCATCTGTATTTTGCTTTATTGGACGTATAAAAAGCTCACGAATTCAATTCCAATATATTCAACACCAATAAACCTATTGAGAGAAAATCCCAGTTCAGTTTGTCCTCATATCTCAGCTTTGGGATGAGATAGGCTGAAAATAATCACACCTTTGTGTAAGTCAGGACCTGCCTAATGAACATCGTGAGTTTGGAAGAAATCTGAGACGGTCAAAAATTTAGACTGAAAAAACACAAAGGGGTACCCCTTAGTGTTTTTTTGGGTGAAATATGTGACCTCTTCAGATCTTGTTCAATCCCACACCGTGTGTCAGGGAGGTCCTGACGAAGACAGTGGTGTGGTAATTTTTGCCCTACCACATCCCAAAGCTAAATTATAGGGACATGCTGTGCTGCATAAAATGTATAACTGTAAATTTCATGATGGGATTCCTACTTCCAGTGAAGCTAGGTAAACACATGAGTAGAAGGGTGCGATCAGAAAAGCCTAGTCAGTCCAATACATCCTACATTGCATCTGTATTTTGCTTTATTGGACGTATAAAAAGCTCATAAATTTAATTCCAATATATTCAACACCAATAAACCTATTAAGAGAAAATCCCAGTTAAGTTTGTCCTCATATCTCAGCTTTGGGATGAGATAGGCTGAAAATAATTACACCTTTGTATAAGTCTGGACCTGCCTAATGAACATCGTGAATTTGGAAGAAATTTGAGACGGTCAAAAATTTAGTCTAAAAAAACACATAGGGGTACCCCTTAGTGTTTTTTTGGGTGAAATATGTGACCTCCTCAGATCTTCTTCAAACCCACACCGTGTGTCAGGGAGGTCCTGACAAAGACAGTGGTGTGGTAATTGTTGCCCTACCACATCCCAAAGCTGAGATATAGGGACATGTTGTGCTGCATAAAATGTATAACTGTAAATTTCATGATGGGATTCCTACTTACAGTGAAGCTAGGTAAACACAAGAGTAGAAGGGTGCGATCAGAAAAGCCTAGTCAGTCCAATATATCCTACATTGCATCTGTATTTTGCTTTATTGGACATATAACAAGCTCATAAATTTAATTCCAATATATTCAACACTAATAAACCTATTGAGAGAAAATCCAAGTTACGTTAGTCATCATATCTCAGCTTTGGGATGAGATAGGCTGAAAATAATCACACCACTGTGTAAGTCAGGACCTGCTTAATCAACATCGTGAGTTTGGAAGAAATCTGAAACGGTCAAGAATTTAGTCTAAAAAAACACAAAGGGGTACCCCTTAGTGTTTTTTTGGGTGAAATATGTGACCTCTTCAGATCTTCTTCAAACCCACACCGTGTGTCAGGGAGGTCCTGACGAAGACAGTGGTGTGGTAATTTTTGTCCTACCACATCCCAAAGCTAAGATATAGGGACATGCTGTGCTGCATAAAATTAATAACTGTAAATTTCATGATGGGATTCCTACTTACAGTGAAGCTAGGTAAACACATGAGAAGAAGGGTGCGATCAGAAAAGCCTAGTCAGTCCAATATATCCTACATTGCATCTGTATTTTTCTTTATTGGATGTATAACAAGCTCATAAATTTAATTCCAATATATTCAACACAAATAAACCTATTGAGAGAAAATCCCACTTACGTTAGACCTCATATCTCAGCTTTGGGATGAGATAGGCTGGAAATAATCACACCTTTGTGTAAGTCAGGACCTGCCTAATCAACATCGTGAGTTTGGAAGAAATCTGAGACGGTCAAAAATTTAGTCTGAAAAAACACAAAGGGGTACCCCTTAGTGTTTTATTGGGTGAAATATGTGACCTCTTCAGATCTTCTTCAAACCCACACCGTGTGTCAGGGAGGTCCTGACGAAGACAGTGGTGTGGTAATTTTTGTCCTACCACATCCCAAAGCTAAGATATAGGGACATGCTGTGCTGCATAAAATTAATAACTGTAAATTTCATGATGGGATTCCTACTTCCAGTGAAGCTAGGTAAACACATGAGTAGAAGGGTGCGATCAGAATAGCCTAGTCAGTCCAATATATCCTACATTGCATCTGTATTTTTCTTTATTGGATGTATAACAAGCTCATAAATTTAATTCCAATATATTCAACACCAATAAACCTATTGAGAGAAAATCCCAGTTAAGTTTGTCCTCATATCTCAGCTTTGGGATGAGATAGGCTGAAAATAATTACACCTTTGTATAAGTCTGGACCTGCCTAATGAACATCGTGAATTTGGAAGAAATTTGAGACGGTCAAAAATTTAGTCTAAAAAAACACATAGGGGTACCCCTTAGTGTTTTTTTGGGTGAAATATGTGACCTCCTCAGATCTTCTTCAAACCCACACCGTGTGTCAGGGAGGTCCTGACAAAGACAGTGGTGTGGTAATTGTTGCCCTACCACATCCCAAAGCTGAGATATAGGGACATGTTGTGCTGCATAAAATGTATAACTGTAAATTTCATGATGGGATTCCTACTTACAGTGAAGCTAGGTAAACACAAGAGTAGAAGGGTGCGATCAGAAAAGCCTAGTCAGTCCAATATATCCTACATTGCATCTGTATTTTGCTTTATTGGACATATAACAAGCTCATAAATTTAATTCCAATATATTCAACACTAATAAACCTATTGAGAGAAAATCCAAGTTACGTTAGTCATCATATCTCAGCTTTGGGATGAGATAGGCTGAAAATAATCACACCACTGTGTAAGTCAGGACCTGCTTAATCAACATCGTGAGTTTGGAAGAAATCTGAAACGGTCAAGAATTTAGTCTAAAAAAACACAAAGGGGTACCCCTTAGTGTTTTTTTGGGTGAAATATGTGACCTCCTCAGATCTTCTTCAACCCCACACCATGTGACAGGGAGGTCCTCACAAAGACAGTGGTGTCGTAATTTTTGCCCTACCACATCCCAAAACTGAGATATAGGGACATGTTGTGCTGCATAAAATGTATAACTGTAAATTTCATGATGGGATTCCTACTTCCAGTGAAGCTAGGTAAACACAAGAGTAGAAAGGTGCGATCAGAAAAGCCTAGTCAGTCCAATATATCCTACATTGCATCTGTATTTTGCTTTATTGGACGTATAAAAAGCTCATAAATTTAATTCCAATATATTCAATACCAATAAACCTATTGAGAGAAAATCCCAGTTAAGTTTGTCCTCATATCTCAGCTTTGGGATGAGATAGGCTGAAAATAATTACACCTTTGTGTAAGTCAGGACCTGCCTAATGAACATTGTGAGTTTGGAAGAAATCTGAAACGGTCAAAAATTTAGTCTAAAAATACACAAAGGGGTACCCCTTAGTGTTTTTTTGGGTAAAATATGTGACCTCCTCAGATCTTCTTCAACCCCACACCGTGTGACAGGGAGGTCCTCACAAAGACAGTGGTGTCGTAATTGTTGCCCTACCACATCCCAAAACTGAGATATAGAGACATGTTGTGCTGCATAAAATGTATAACTGTAAATTTCATGATGGGATTCCTACTTCCAGTGAAGCTAGGTAAACACAAGAGTAGAAGGGTGCGATCAGAAAAGCCTAGTCAGTCCAATCCTACATTGCATCTGTATTTTGCTTTATTGGACGTATAAAAAGCTCATTAATTTAATTCCAATAAATTCAACACCAATAAACCTATTGAGAGAAAATCCCAGTTAAGTTTGTCCTCATATCTCAGCTTTGGGATGAGATAGGCTGAAAATAATTACACCTTTGTGTAAGTCAGGACCTGCCTAATGAACATCGTGAGTTTGGAAGAAATCTGAAACGGTCAAGAATTTAGTCTAAAAAAACACAAAGGGGTACCCCTTAGTGTTTTTTTGGGTGAAATATGTGACGTCCTCAGATCTTCTTCAAACCCACACCGTGTGTCAGGGAGGTCCTGACAAAGACAGTGGTGTGGTAATTGTTGCCCTACCACATCCCAAAGCTGAGATATAGGGACATGTTGTGCTGCATAAAATGTATAACTGTAAATTTCATGATGGGATTCCTACTTCCAGTGAAGCTAGGTAAACACAAGAGTAGAAGGGTGCGATCAGAAAAGCCTAGTCAGTCCAATATATCCTACATTGCATCTGTATTTTGCTTTATTGGACATATAACAAGCTCATAAATTTAATTCCAATATATTCAACACCAATAAACCTATTGAGAGAAAATCCAAGTTATGTTAGTCATCATATCTCAGCTTTGGGATGAGATAGGCTGAAAATAATCACACCACTGTGTAAGTCAGGACCTGCTTAATCAACATCGTGAGTTTGGAAGAAATCTGAAACGGTCAAAAATTTAGTCTAAAAAAACACAAAGGGGTACCCCTTTGTGTTTTTTTGGGTGAAATATGTGACCTCCTCAGATCTTCTTCAAACCCACACCATGTGACAGGGAGGTCCTCACAAAGACAGTGGTGTCGTAATTGTTGCCCTACCACATCCCAAAACTGAGATATAGGGACATGTTGTGCTGCATAAAATGTATAACTGTAAATTTCATGATGGGATTCCTACTTCCAGTGAAGCTAGGTAAACACAAGAGTAGAAGGGTGCGATCAGAAAAGCCTAGTCAGTCCAATATATCCTACATTGCAACTGTATTTTGCTTTATTGGACATATAAAAAGCTCATAAATTTAATTCCAATATATTCAATACCAATAAACCTATTGAGAGAAAATCCAAGTTACGTTAGTCATCATATCTCAGCTTTGGGATGAGATAGGCTGAAAATAATCACATCACTGTGTAAGTCAGGACCTGCTTAATCAACATCGTGAGTTTGGAAGAAATCTGAAACGGTCAAAAATTTAGTCTAAAAAAACACAAAGGGGTACCCCTTAGTGTTTTTTTGGGTGAAATATGTGACCTCCTCAGATCTTCTTCAACCCCACACCGTGTGACAGGGAGGTCCTCACAAAGACAGTGGTGTCGTAATTGTTGCCCTACCATATCCCAAAACTGAGATATAGAGACATGTTGTGCTGCATAAAATGTATAACTGTAAATTTCATGATGGGATTCCTACTTCCAGTGAAGCTAGGTAAACACAAGAGTAGAAGGGTGCGATCAGAAAAGCCTAGTCAGTCCAATCCTACATTGCATCTGTATTTTGCTTTATTGGACGTATAAAAAGCTCATAAATTTAATTCCAATATATTCAACACCAATAAACCAATTGAGAGAAAATCCCAGTTAAATTTGTCCTCATATCTCAGATTTGGGATGAGATAGGTTGAAAATAATTACACCTTTGTGTAAGTCAGGACCTGCCTAATGAACATCGTGAGTTTGGAAGAAATCTGAGACGGTCAAAAATTTAGTCTAAAAAAACACAAAGGGGTACCCCTTAGTGTTTTTTTGGGTGAAATATGTGACCTCCTCAGATCTTCTTCAAACCCACACCGTGTGTCAGGGAGGTCCTGACAAAGACAGTGGTGTGGTAATTGTTGCCCTACCACATCCCAAAGCTGAGATATAGGGACATGTTGTGCTGCATAAAATGTATAACTAAATTTCATGATGGGATTCCTACTTCCAGTGAAGCTAGGTAAAAACAAGAGTAGAAGGGTGCGATCAGAAAAGCCTAGTCAGTCCAATATATCCTACATTGCATCTGTATTTTGCTTTATTGGACATATAACAAGCTCATAAATTTAATTCCAATATATTCAAGACCAATAAACCTAATGAGAGAAAATCCAAGTTACGTTAGTCATCATATCTCAGCTTTGGGATGAGATAGGCTGAAAATAATCACACCACTGTGTAAGTCAGGACCTGCTTAATCAACATCGTGAGTTTGGAAGAAATCTGAAACGGTCAAAAATTTAGTCTAAAAAAACACAAAGGGGTACCCCTTAGTGATTTTTTGGGTGAAATATGTGACCTCCTCAGATCTTCTTCAACCCCACACCATGTGACAGGGAGGTCCTCACAAAGACAGTGGTGTCGTAATTGTTGCCCTACCACATCCCAAAACTGAGATATAGAGACATGTTGTGCTGCATAAAATGTATAACTGTAAATTTCATGATGGGATTCCTACTTCCAGTGAAGCTAGGTAAACACAAGAATAGAAGGGTGCGATCAGAAAAGCCTAGTCAATCCAATATATCCTACATTGCATCTGTATTTTGCTTTATTGGACGTATAAAAAGCTCATAAATTTAATTCCAATATATTCAATACCAATAAACCTATTGAGAGAAAATGCCAGTTAAGTTTGTCCTCATATCTCAGCTTTGGGATGAGATAGGCTGAAAATAATTACACCTTTGTGTAAGTCAGGACCTGCCTAATGAACATTGTGAGTTTGAAAGAAATCTGAGACAGTCAAAAATTTAGTCTAAAAAAACACAAAGGCGTACTCCTTAGTTTTTTTTTTGGGTAAAATATGTGACCTCCTCAGATCTTCTTCAAACCCACACCGTGTGTCAGGGAGGTCCTGACGAAGACAGTGGTGTGGTAATTGTTGCCCTACCACATCCCAAAGCTGAGATATAGGGACATGTTGTGCTGCATAAAATGTATAACTGTAAATTTCATGATGGGATTCCTACTTCCAGTGAAGCTAGGTAAACACAAGAGTAGAAGGGTGCGATCAGAAAAGCCTAGTCAGTCCAATATATCCTACATTGCAACTGTATTTTGCTTTATTGGACGTATAAAAAGCTCATAAATTTAATTCCAATATATTCAATACCAATAAACCTATTGAGAGAAAATCCAAGTTACGTTAGTCATCATATCTCAGCTTTGGGATGAGATAGGCTGAAAATAATCACACCACTGTGTAAGTCAGGACCTGCTTAATCAACTTCGTGAGTTTGGAAGAAATCTGAAACGGTCAAAAATTTAGTCTAAAAAAAATCAAAGGGGTACCCCTTAGTGTTTTTTTGGGTGAAATATGTGACCTCCTCAGCTCTTCTTCAACCCCACACCGTGTGAAAGGGAGGTCCTCACAAAGACAGTGGTGTCGTAATTGTTGCCCTACCACATCCCAAAACTGAGATATAGAGACATGTTGTGCTGCATAAAATGTATAACTGTAAATTTCATGATGGGATTCCTACTTCCAGTGAAGCTAGGTAAACACAAGAGTAGAAGGGTGCGATCAGAAAAGCCTAGTCAGTCCAATATATCCTACATTGCATCTGTATTTTGCTTTATTGGACGTATAAAAAGCTCATAAATTTAATTCCAATATATTCAACACCAATAAACCTATTGAGAGAAAATCCCAGTTAAGTTTGTCCTCATATCTCAGCTTTGGGATGAGATAGGCTGAAAATAATTACACCTTTGTATAAGTCAGGACCTGCCTAATGAACATCGTGAGTTTGGAAGAAATCTGAGACGGTCAAAAATTTAGTCTAAAAAAACACAAAGGGGTACCCCTTAGTGTTTTTTGGGTGAAATATGTGACGTCCTCAGATCTTCTTCAAACCCACACCGTGTGTCAGGGAGGTCCTGACGAAGACAGTGGTGTGGTAATTGTTGCCCTACCACATCCCAAAGCTGAGATATAGGGACATGTTGTGCTGCATAAAATGTATAACTGTAAATTTCATGATGGGATTCCTACTTCCAGTGAAGCTAGGTAAACACAAGAGTAGAAGGGTGCGATCAGAAAAGCCTAGTCAGTCCAATATATCCTACATTGCATCTGTATTTTGCTTTATTGGACGTATAAGAAGCTCATAAATTTAATTCCAATATATTCAATACCAATAAACCTATTGAGAGAAAATCCAAGTTACGTTAGTCATCATATCTCAGCTTTGGGATGAGATAGGCTGAAAATAATCACACCACTGTGTAAGTCAGGACCTGCTTAATCCTCATATCTCAGCTTTGGGATGAGATAGGCTGAAAATAATCACACCACTGTGTAAGTCAGGACCTGCTTAATCAACATCGTGAGTTTGGAAGAAATCTGAAACGGTCAAAAATTTAGTCTAAAAAAACACAAAGGGGTACCCCTTAGTGTTTTTTTGGGTGAAATATGTGACCTCCTCAGATCTTCTTCAAACCCACACCGTGTGTCAGGGAGGTCCTGACAAAGACAGTGGTGTGGTAATTGTTGCCCTACCACATCCCAAAGCTGAGATATAGGGACATGTTGTGCTGCATAAAATGTATAACTGTAAATTTCATGATGGGATTCCTACTTCCAGTGAAGCTAGGTAAACACAAGAGTAGAAGGGTGCGATCAGAAAAGCCTAGTCAGTCCAATATATCCTACATTGCAACTGTATTTTGCTTTATTGGACGTATAAAAAGCTCATAAATTTAATTCCAATATATTCAATACCAATAAACCTATTGAGAGAAAATCCAAGTTACGTTAGTCATCATATCTCAGCTTTGGGATGAGATAGGCTGAAAATAATCACACCACTGTGTAAGTCAGGACCTGCTTAATCAACATCGTGAGTTTGGAAGAAATCTGAAACGGTCAAAAATTTAGTCTAAAAAAACACAAAGGGGTACCCCTTAGTGTTTTTTTGGGTGAAATATGTGACCTCCTCAGATCTTCTTCAACCCCACACCGTGTGACAGGGAGGTCCTCACAAAGACAGTGGTGTCGTAATTGTTGCCCTACCACATCCCAAAACTGAGATATAGAGACATGTTGTGCTGCATAAAATGTATAACTGTAAATTTCATGATGGGATTCCTACTTCCAGTGAAGCTAGGTAAACACAAGAGTAGAAGGGTGCGATCAGAAAAGCCTAGTCAGTCCAATATATCCTACATTGCATCTGTATTTTTCTTTATTGGACGTATAAAAAGCTCATAAATTTAATTCCAATATATTCAACACCAATAAACCTATTGAGAGAAAATCCCAGTTAAATTTGTCCTCATATCTCAGATTTGGGATGAGATAGGTTGAAAATAATTACCCTTTGTGTAAGTCAGGACCTGCCTAATGAACATCGTGAGTTTGGAAGAAATCTGAGACGGTCAAAAATTTAGTCTAAAAAAACACAAAGGGGTACCCCTTAGTGTTTTTTTGGGTGAAATATGTGACCTCTTCAGATCTTCTTCAAACCCACACCGTGTGTCAGGGAGGTCCTGACAAAGACAGTGGTGTGGTAATTGTTGCCCTACCACATCCCAAAGCTGAGATATAGGGACATGTTGTGCTGCATAAAATGTATAACTGTAAATTTCATGATGGGATTCCTACTTCCAGTGAAGCTAGGTAAACACAAGAGTAGAAGGGTGCGATCAGAAAAGCCTAGTCAGTCCAATATATCCTACATTGCAACTGTATTTTGCTTTATTGGACGTATAAAAAGCTCATAAATTTAATTCCAATATATTCAACACCAATAAACCTATTGAGAGAAAATCCAAGTTACGTTAGTCATCATATCTCAGCTTTGGGATGAGATAGGCTGAAAATAATTACACCTTTGTATAAGTCAGGACCTGCCTAATGAACATCGTGAGTTTGGAAGAAATCTGAGACGGTCAAAAATTTAGTCTAAAAAAACACAAATGGGGTACTCCTTAGTTTTTTTTTTTTGGGTGAAATATGTGAACTCCTCAGATCTTCTTCAAACCCACACCGTGTGTCAGGGAGGTCCTGACAAAGACAGTGGTGTGGTAATTGTTGCCCTACCACATCCCAAAGCTGAGATATAGGGACATGTTGTGCTGCATAAAATGTATAACTGTAAATTTCATGATGGGATTCCTACCTCCAGTGAAGCAAGGTAAACACAAGAGTAGAAGGGTGCGATCAGAAAAGCCTAGTCAGTCCAATATATCCTACATTGCATCTGTATTTTGCTTTATTGGACGTATAAAAAGCTCATGAATTAAATTCCAATATATTCAAGACCAATAAACCTATTGAGAGAAAATCCCAGTTAAGTTTGTCCTCATATCTCAGATTTGGGATGAGATAGGCTGAAAATAATCACACCTTTGTGTAAGTCAGGACCTGCCTAATCAACATCGTGAGTTTGAAAGGAATCTGAGACGGTCAAAAATTTAGTCTAAAAAAACACAAAGGGGTACTCCTTAGTTTTTTTTTTTGGGTGAAATATGTGACCTCCTCAGATCTTCTTCAAACCCCCACCGTGTGTCAGGGAGGTCCTGACAAAGACAGTGGTGTGGTAATTGTTGCCCTACCACATCCCAAAGCTGAGATATAGGGACATGTTGTGCTGCATAAAATGTATAACTGTAAATTTCATGATGGGATTCCTACTTCCAGTGAAGCTAGGTAAACACAAGAGTAGAAGGATGCGATCAGAAAAGCCTAGTCAGTCCAATATATCCTACATTGCAACTGTATTTTGCTTTATTGGACGTATAAAAAGCTCATAAATTTAATTCCAATATATTCAATACCAATAAACCTATTGAGAGAAAATCCAAGTTACGTTAGTCATCATATCTCAGCTTTGGGATGAGATAGGCTGAAAATAATCACACCACTGTGTAAGTCAGGACCTGCTTAATCAACATCGTGAGTTTGGAAGAAATCTGAAACGGTCAAAAATTTAGTCTAAAAAAACACAAAGGGGTACCCCTTAGTGTTTTTTTGGGTGAAATATGTGACCTCCTCAGATCTTCTTCAACCCCACACCGTGTGACAGGGAGGTCCTTACAAAGACAGTGGTGTCGTAATTGTTGCCCTACCACATCCCAAAACTGAGATATAGAGACATGTTGTGCTGCATAAAATGTATAACTGTAAATTTCATGATGGGATTCCTACTTCCAGTGAAGCTAGGTAAACACAAGAGTAGAAGGGTGCGATCAGAAAAGCCTAGTCAGTCCAATCCTACATTGCATCTGTATTTTGCTTTATTGGACGTATAAAAAGCTCATAAATTTAATTCCAATATATTCAACACCAATAAACCTATTGAGAGAAAATCCCAGTTAAATTTGTCCTCATATCTCAGATTTGGGATGAGATAGGTTGAAAATAATTACACCTTTGTGTAAGTCAGGACCTGCCTAATGAACATCGTGAGTTTGGAAGAAATCTGAGACGGTCAAAAATTTAGTCTAAAAAAACACAAAGGGGTACCCCTTAGTGTTTTTTTGGGTGAAATATGTGACCTCCTCAGATCTTCTTCAAACCCACACCGTGTGTCAGGGAGGTCCTGACAAAGACAGTGGTGTGGTAATTGTTGCCCTACCACATCCCAAAGCTGAGATATAGGGACATGTTGTGCTGCATAAAATGTATAACTGTAAATTTCATGATGGGATTCCTACTTCCAGTGAAGCTAGGTAAACACAAGAGTAGAAGGGTGCGATCAGAAAAGCCTAGTCAGTCCAATATATCCTACATTGCATCTGTATTTTGCTTTATTGGACATATAACAAGCTCATAAATTTAATTCCAATATATTCAACACCAATAAACCTATTGAGAGAAAATCCAAGTTACGTTAGTCATCATATCTCAGCTTTGGGATGAGATAGGCTGAAAATAATCACACCACTGTGTAAGTCAGGACCTGCCTAATCAACATCGTGAGTTTGGAAGAAATCTGAAACGGTCAAAAATTTAGTCTAAAAAAACACAAAAACTCCTTAGTTTTTTTTTTGGGTGAAATATGTGACCTCCTCAGATCTTCTTCAAACCCACACCATGTGTCAGGGAGGTCCTGACGAAGACAGTGGTGTGGTAATTGTTGCCCTACCACATCCCAAAGCTGAGATATAGGGACATGTTGTGCTGCATAAAATGTATAACTGTAAATTTCATGATGGGATTCCTACTTCCAGTGAAGCTAGGTAAACACAAGAGTAGAAGGGTGCGATCAGAAAAGCCTAGTCAGTCCAATATATCCTACATTGCAACTGTATTTTGCTTTATTGGACGTATAAAAAGCTCATAAATTTAATTCCAATATATTGAATACCAATAAACCTATTGAGAGAAAATCCAAGTTACGTTAGTCATCATATCTCAGCTTTGGGATGAGATAGGCTGAAAATAATCACACCACTGTGTAAGTCAGGACCTGCTTAATCAACATCGTGAGTTTGGAAGAAATCTGAAACGGTCAAAAATTTAGTCTAAAAAAACACAAAGGGGTACCCCTTAGTGTTTTTTTGGGTGAAATATGTGACCTCCTCAGATCTTCTTCAACCCCACACCGTGTGACAGGGAGGTCCTCACAAAGACAGTGGTGTCATAATTGTTGCCCTACCACATCCCAAAACTGAGATATAGAGACATGTTGTGCTGCATAAAATGTATAACTGTAAATTTCATGATGGGATTCCTACTTCCAGTGAAGCTAGGTAAACACAAGAGTAGAAGGGTGCGATCAGAAAAGCCTATTCAGTCCAATCCTACATTGCATCTGTATTTTGCTTTATTGGACGTATAAAAAGCTCATAAATTTAATTCCAATATATTCAACACCAATAAACCTATTGAGAGAAAATCCCAGTTAAATTTGTCCTCATATCTCAGATTTGGGATGAGATAGGTTGAAAATAATTACACCTTTGTGTAAGTCAGGACCTGCCTAATGAACATCGTGAGTTTGGAAGAAATCTGAGACGGTCAAAAATTTAGTCTAAAAAAACACAAAGGGGTACCCCTTAGTGTTTTTTTGGGTGAAATATGTGACCTCCTCAGATCTTCTTCAAACCCACACCGTGTGTCAGGGAGGTCCTGACAAAGACAGTGGTGTGGTAATTGTTGCCCTACCACATCCCAAAGCTGAGATATAGGGACATGTTGTGCTGCATAAAATGTATAACTGTAAATTTCATGATGGGATTCCTACTTCCAGTGAAGCTAGGTAAACACAAGAGTAGAAGGGTGCGATCAGAAAAGCCTAGTCAGTCCAATATATCCTACATTGCATCTGTATTTTGCTTTATTGGACATATAACAAGCTCATAAATTTAATTCCAATATATTCAACACCAATAAACCTATTGAGAGAAAATCCAAGTTACGTTAGTCATCATATCTCAGTTTTGGGATGAGATAGGCTGAAAATAATCACACCACTGTGTAAGTCAGGACCTGCTTAATCAACATCGTGAGTTTGGAAGAAATCTGAAACGGTCAAAAATTTAGTCTAAAAAAACACAAAGGGGTACCCCTTAGTGTTTTTTTGGGTGAAATATGTGACCTCCTCAGATCTTCTTCAACCCCACACCGTGTGACAGGGAGGTCCTCACAAAGACAGTGGTGTCGTAATTGTTGCCCTACCACATCCCAAAACTGAGATATAGAGACATGTTGTGCTGCATAAAATGTATAACTGTAAATTTCATGATGGGATTCCTACTTCCAGTGAAGCTAGGTAAACACAAGAGTAGAAGGGTGCGATCAGAAAAGCCTATTCAGTCCAATCCTACATTGCATCTGTATTTTGCTTTATTGGACGTATAAAAAGCTCATAAATTTAATTCCAATATATTCAACACCAATAAACCTATTGAGAGAAAATCCCAGTTAAATTTGTCCTCATATCTCAGATTTGGGATGAGATAGGTTGAAAATAATTACACCTTTGTGTAAGTCAGGACCTGCCTAATGAACATCGTGAGTTTGGAAGAAATCTGAGACGGTCAAAAATTTAGTCTAAAAAAACACAAAGGGGTACCCCTTAGTGTTTTTTTGGGTGAAATATGTGACCTCCTCAGATCTTCTTCAAACCCACACCGTGTGTCAGGGAGGTCCTGACAAAGACAGTGGTGTGGTAATTGTTGCCCTACCACATCCCAAAGCTGAGATATAGGGACATGTTGTGCTGCATAAAATGTATAACTGTAAATTTCATGATGGGATTCCTACTTCCAGTGAAGCTAGGTAAACACAAGAGTAGAAGGGTGCGATCAGAAAAGCCTAGTCAGTCCAATATATCCTACATTGCATCTGTATTTTGCTTTATTGGACATATAACAAGCTCATAAATTTAATTCCAATATATTCAACACCAATAAACCTATTGAGAGAAAATCCAAGTTACGTTAGTCATCATATCTCAGTTTTGGGATGAGATAGGCTGAAAATAATCACACCACTGTGTAAGTCAGGACCTGCTTAATCAACATCGTGAGTTTGGAAGAAATCTGAAACGGTCAAAAATTTAGTCTAAAAAAACACAAAGGGGTACCCCTTAGTGTTTTTTTGGGTGAAATATGTGACCTCCTCAGATCTTCTTCAACCCCACACCGTGTGACAGGGAGGTCCTCACAAAGACAGTGGTGTCGTAATTGTTGCCCTACCACATCCCAAAACTGAGATATAGAGACATGTTGTGCTGCATAAAATGTATAACTGTAAATTTCATGATGGGATTCCTACTTCCAGTGAAGCTAGGTAAACACAAGAGTAGAAGGGTGCGATCAGAAAAGCCTATTCAGTCCAATCCTACATTGCATCTGTATTTTGCTTTATTGGACGTATAAAAAGCTCATGAATTTAATTCCAATATATTCAACACCAATAAACCTATTGAGAGAAAATCCCAGTTAAATTTGTCCTCATATCTCAGATTTGGGATGAGATAGGTTGAAAATAATTACACCTTTGTGTAAGTCAGGACCTGCCTAATGAACATCGTGAGTTTGGAAGAAATCTGAGACGGTCAAAAATTTAGTCTAAAAAAACACAAAGGGGTACCCCTTAGTGTTTTTTTGGGTGAAATATGTGACCTCCTCAGATCTTCTTCAAACCCACACCGTGTGTCAGGGAGGTCCTGACAAAGACAGTGGTGTGGTAATTGTTGCCCTACCACATCCCAAAGCTGAGATATAGGGACATGTTGTGCTGCATAAAATGTATAACTGTAAATTTCATGATGGGATTCCTACTTCCAGTGAAGCTAGGTAAACACAAGAGTAGAAGGGTGCGATCAGAAAAGCCTAGTCAGTCCAATATATCCTAAATTGCATCTGTATTTTGCTTTATTGGACATATAACAAGCTCATAAATTTAATTCCAATATATTCAACACAAATAAACCTATTGAGAGAAAATCCAAGTTACGTTAGTCATCATATCTCAGCTTTGGGATGAGATAGGCTGAAAATAATCACACCACTGTGTAAGTCAGGACCTGCTTAATCAACATCGTGAGTTTGGAAGAAATCTGAAACGGTCAAAAATTTAGTCTAAATAAACACAAAGGGGTACTCCTTAGTTTTTTTTTTTGGGTGAAATATGTGACCTCCTCAGATCTTCTTCAAACCCACACCGTGTGTCAGGGAGGTCCTGACGAAGACAGTGGTGTGGTAATTGTTGCCCTACCACATCCCAAAGCTGAGATATAGGGACATGTTGTGCTGCATAAAATGTATAACTGTAAATTTCATGATGGGATTCCTACTTCCAGTGAAGCTAGGTAAACACAAGAGTAGAAGGGTGCGATCAGAAAAGCCTAGTCAGTCCAATATATCCTACATTGCAACTGTATTTTGCTTTATTGGACGTATAAAAAGCTCATAAATTTAATTCCAATATATTCAATACCAATAAACCTATTGAGAGAAAATCCAAGTTACGATAGTCATCATATCTCAGCTTTGGGATGAGATAGGCTGAAAATAATCACACCACTGTGTAAGTCAGGACCTGCTTAATCAACATCGTGAGTTTGGAAGAAATCTGAAACGGTCAAAAATTTAGTCTAAAAAAACACAAAGGGGTACCCCTTAGTGTTTTTTTGGGTGAAATATGTGACCTCCTCAGATCTTCTTCAACCCCACACCGTGTGACAGGGAGGTCCTCACAAAGACAGTGGTGTCGTAATTGTTGCCCTACCACATCCCAAAACTGAGATATAGAGACATGTTGTGCTGCATAAAATGTATAACTGTAAATTTCATGATGGGATTCCTACTTCCAGTGAAGCTAGGTAAACACAAGAGTAGAAGGGTACGATCAGAAAAGCCTAGTCAGTCCAATCCTACATTGCATCTGTATTTTGCTTTATTGGACGTATAAAAAGCTCATAAATTTAATTCCAATATATTCAACACCAATAAACCTATTGAGAGAAAATCCCAGTTAAATTTGTCCTCATATCTCAGATTTGGGATGAGATAGGTTGAAAATAATTACACCTTTGTGTAAGTCAGGACCTGCCTAATGAACATCGTGAGTTTGGAAGAAATCTGAGACGGTCAAAAATTTAGTCTAAAAAAACACAAAGGGGTACCCCTTAGTGTTTTTTTGGGTGAAATATGTGACCTCCTCAGATCTTCTTCAAACCCACACCGTGTGTCAGGGAGGTCCTGACAAAGACAGTGGTGTGGTAATTGTTGCCCTACCACATCCCAAAGCTGAGATATAGGGACATGTTGTGCTGCATAAAATGTATAACTGTAAATTTCATGATGGGATTCCTACTTCCAGTGAAGCTAGGTAAACACAAGAGTAGAAGGGTGCGATCAGAAAAGCCTAGTCAGTCCAATATATCCTACATTGCATCTGTATTTTGCTTTATTGGACATATAACAAGCTCATAAATTTAATTCCAATATATTCAACACCAATAAACCTATTGAGAGAAAATCCAAGTTACGTTAGTCATCATATCTCAGCTTTGGGATGAGATAGGCTGAAAATAATCACACCACTGTGTAAGTCAGGACCTGCTTAATCAACATCGTGAGTTTGGAAGAAATCTGAAACGGTCAAAAATTTAGTCTAAAAAAACACAAAGGGGTACTCCTTAGTGTTTTTTTTTGGGTGAAATATGTGACCTCCTCAGATCTTCTTCAAACCCACAACGTGTGTCAGGGAGGTCCTGACGAAGACAGTGAAGTGGTAATTGTTGCCCTACCACATCCCAAAGCTGAGATATAGGGACATGTTGTGCTGCATAAAATGTATAACTGTAAATTTCATGATGGGATTCCTACTTCCAGTGAAGCTAGGTAAACACAAGAGTAGAAGGGTGCGATCAGAAAAGCCTAGTCAGTCCAATATATCCTACATTGCAACTGTATTTTGCTTTATTGGACGTATAAAAAGCTCATAAATTTAATTCCAATATATTCAATACCAATAAACCTATTGAGAGAAAATCCAAGTTACGTTAGTCATCATATCTCAGCTTTGGGATGAGATAGGCTGAAAATAGTCACACCACTGTGTAAGTCAGGACCTGCTTAATCAACATCGTGAGTTTGGAAGAAATCTGAAACGGTCAAAAATTTAGTCTAAAAAAACACAAAGGGGTACCCCTTAGTGTTTTTTTGGGTGAAATATGTGACCTCCTCAGATCTTCTTCAACCCCACACCGTGTGACAGGGAGGTCCTCACAAAGACAGTGGTGTCGTAATTGTTGCCCTACCACATCCAAAAACTGAGATATAGAGACATGTTGTGCTGCATAAAATGTATAACTGTAAATTTCATGATGGGATTCCTACTTCCAGTGAAGCTAGGTAAACACAAGAGTAGAAGGGTGCGATCAGAAAAGCCTAGTCAGTCCAATATATCCTACATGGCATCTGTATTTTGCTTTATTGGATGTATAAAAAGCTTATGAATTAAATTCCAATATATTCAAGACCAATAAACCTATTGAGAGAAAATCCCAGTTAAGTTTGTCCTCATATCTCAGATTTGGGATGAGATAGGCTGAAAATAATCACACCTTTGTGTAAGTCAGGACCTGCCTAATCAACATCGTGAGTTTGAAAGAAATCTGAGACGGTCAAAAATTTAGTCTAAAAAAACACAAAGGGGTACTCCTTAGTTTTTTTTTTGGGTGAAATATGTGACCTCCTCAGATCTTCTTCAAACCCACACCGTGTGTCAGGGAGGTCCTGACGAAGACAGTGGTGTGGTAATTGTTGCCCTACCACATCCCAAAGCTGAGATATAGGGACATGTTGTGCTGCATAAAATGTATAACTGTAAATTTCATGATGGGATTCCTACTTCCAGTGAAGCTAGGTAAACACAAGAGTAGAAGGGTGCGATCAGAAAAGCCTAGTCAGTCCAATATATCCTACATTGCAACTGTATTTTGCTTTATTGGACGTATAAAAAGCTCATAAATTTAATTCCAATATATTCAATACCAATAAACCTATTGAGAAAAAATCCAAGTTACGTTAGTCATCATATCTCAGCTTTGGGATGAGATAGGCTGAAAATAATCACACCACTGTGTAAGTCAGGACCTGCTTAATCAACATCGTGAGTTTGGAAGAAATCTGAAACGGTCAAAAATTTAGTCTAAAAAAACACAAAGGGGTTCTCCTTAGTGTTTTTTTTGGGTGAAATATGTGACCTCCTCAGATCTTCTTCAACCCCACACCGTGTGACAGGGAGGTCCTCACAAAGACAGTGGTGTCGTAATTGTTGCCCTACCACATCCCAAAACTGAGATATAGAGACATGTTGTGCTGCATAAAATGTATAACTGTAAATTTCATGATGGGATTCCTACTTCCAGTGAAGCTAGGTAAACACAAGAGTAGAAGGGTGCGATCAGAAAAGCCTAGTCAGTCCAATCCTACATTGCATCTGTATTTTGCTTTATTGGACGTATAAAAAGCTCATAAATTTAATGCCAATATATTCAACACCAATAAACCTATTGAGAGAAAATCCCAGTTAAATTTGTCCTCATATCTCAGATTTGGGATGAGATAGGTTGAAAATAATCACACCTTTGTGTAAGTCAGGACCTGCCTAATGAACATCGTGAGTTTGGAAGAAATCTGAGACGGTCAAAAATTTAGTCTAAAAAAACACAAAGGGGTACCCCTTAGTGTTTTTTTGGGTGAAATATGTGACCTCCTCAGATCTTCTTCAAACCCACACCGTGTGTCAGGGAGGTCCTGACAAAGACAGTGGTGTGGTAATTGTTGCCCTACCACATCCCAAAGCTGAGATATAGGGACATGTTGTGCTGCATAAAATGTATAACTGTAAATTTCATGATGGGATTCCTACTTCCAGTGAAGCTAGGTAAACACAAGAGTAGAAGGGTGCGATCAGAAAAGCCTAGTCAGTCCAATATATCCTACATTGCATCTGTATTTTGCTTTATTGGACATATAACAAGCTCATAAATTTAATTCCAATATATTCAACACCAATAAACCTATTGAGAGAAAATCCAAGTTACGTTAGTCATCATATCTCAGCTTTGGGATGAGATAGGCTGAAAATAATCACACCACTGTGTAAGTCAGGACCTGCCTAATGAACATCGTGAGTTTGGAAGAAATCTGAGACGGTCAAAAATTTAGTCTAAAAAAACACAAAGGGGTACCCCTTAGTGTTTTTTTGGGTGAAATATGTGACCTCCTCAGATCTTCTTCAAACCCACACCGTGTGTCAGGGAGGTCCTGACAAAGACAGTGGTGTGGTAATTGTTGCCCTACCACATCCCAAAGCTGAGATATAGGGACATGTTGTGCTGCATAAAATGTATAACTGTAAATTTCATGATGGGATTCCTACTTCCAGTGAAGCTAGGTAAACACAAGAGTAGAAGGGTGCGATCAGAAAAGCCTAGTCAGTCCAATATATCCTACATTGCATCTGTATTTTGCTTTATTGGACATATAACAAGCTCATAAATTTAATTCCAATATATTCAACACCAATAAACCTATTGAGAGAAAATCCAAGTTACGTTAGTCATCATATCTCAGCTTTGGGATGAGATAGGCTGAAAATAATCACACCACTGTGTAAGTCAGGACCTGCTTAATCAACATCGTGAGTTTGGAAGAAATCTGAAATGGTCAAAAATTTAGTCTAAAAAAACACAAAGGGGTACTCCTTAGTTTTTTTTTTTTGGGTGAAATATGTGACCTCCTCAGATCTTCTTCAAACCCACACCGTGTGTCAGGGAGGTCCTGACGAAGACAGTGGTGTGGTAATTGTTGCCCTACCACATCCCAAAGCTGAGATATAGGGACATGTTGTGCTGCATAAAATGTATAACTGTAAATTTCATGATGGGATTCCTACTTCCAGTGAAGCTAGGTAAACACAAGAGTAGAAGGGTGCGATCAGAAAAGCCTAGTCAGTCCAATATATCCTACATTGCAACTGTATTTTGCTTTATTGGACGTATAAAAAGCTCATAAATTTAATTCCAATATATTCAATACCAATAAACCTATTGAGAGAAAATCCAAGTTACGTTAGTCATCATATCTCAGCTTTGGGATGAGATAGGCTGAAAATAATCACACCACTGTGTAAGTCAGGACCTGCTTAATCAACATCGTGAGTTTGGAAGAAATCTGAAACGGTCAAAAATTTAGTCTAAAAAAACACAAAGGGGTACCCCTTAGTGTTTTTTTGGGTGAAATATGTGACCTCCTCAGATCTTCTTCAACCCCACACCGTGTGACAGGGAGGTCCTCACAAAGACAGTGGTGTCGTAATTGTTGCCCTACCACATCCCAAAACTGAGATATAGAGACATGTTGTGCTGCATAAAATGTATAACTGTAAATTTCATGATGGGATTCCTACTTCCAGTGAAGCTAGGTAAACACAAGAGTAGAAGGGTGCGATCAGAAAAGCCTAGTCAGTCCAATATATCCTACATTGCATCTGTATTTTGCTTTATTGGACGTATAAAAAGCTCATAAATTTAATTCCAATATATTCAACACCAATAAACCTATTGAGAGAAAATCCCAGTTAAGTTTGTCCTCATATCTCAGCTTTGGGATGAGATAGGCTGAAAATAATTACACCTTTGTATAAGTCAGGACCTGCCTAATGAACATCGTGAGTTTGGAAGAAATCTGAGACGGTCAAAAATTTAGTCTAAAAAAACACAAAGAGGTACCCCTTAGTGTTTTTTGGGTGAAATATGTGACGTCCTTAGATCTTCTTCAAACCCACACCGTGTGTCAGGGAGGTCCTGACAAAGACAGTGGTGTGGTAATTGTTGCCCTACCACATACCAAAGCTGAGATATAGGGACATGTTGTGCTGCATAAAATGTATAACTGTAAATTTCATGATGGGATTCCTACTTCCAGTGAAGCTAGGTAAACACAAGAGTAGAAGGGTGCGATCAGAAAAGCCTAGTCAGTCCAATATATCCTACATTGCATCTGTATTTTGCTTTATTGGATGTACAAAAAGCTCATGAATTTAATTCCAATATATTCAACACCAAAAAACCTATTGAGAGAAAATCCCAGTTACGTAAGTCCTCATATCTCAGACTTGGAATGAGATAGGCTGAAAATAATCACACCTTTGTGTAAGTCAGGACCTGCCTAATCAACACCGTGAGTTTGGAAGAAATCTGAGACGGTCAAAAATTTAGTTGGGTGAAATATGTGACCTCCTCAGATCTTCTTCAAACCCACACCGTGTGTCAGAGAGGTCCTGACAAAGACAGTGGTGTGGTAATTGTTGCCCTACCACATCCCAAAGCTGAGATATAGGGACATGTTGTGCTGCATAAAATGTATAACTGTAAATTTCATGATGGGATTCCTACTTCCAGTGAAGCTAGGTAAACACAAGAGTAGAAGGGTGCGATCAGAAAAGCCTAGTCAGTCCAATATATCCTACATTGCATCTGTATTTTGCTTTATTGGACGTATAAAAAGCTCATGAATTAAATTCCAATATATTCAAGACCAATAAACCTATTGAGAGAAAATCCCAGTTAAGTTTGTCCTCATATCTCAGATTTGGGATGAGATAGGCTGAAAATAATCACACCTTTGTGTAAGTCAGGACCTGCCTAATCAACATCGTGAGTTTGAAAGAAATCTGAGACGGTCAAAAATTTAGTCTAAAAAAACACAAAGGTGTACCCTTTAGTGTTTTTTTGGGTGAAATATGTGACCTCCTCAGATCTTCTTCAACCCCACACCGTGTGTCAGGGAGGTCCTGACGATGAGAGTGGTGTGGTAATTTTTGCCCTACCACATCCCAAAGCTGAGATATAGAGACATGCTGTGCTGCATAAAATGTACAACTGTAAATTTCATGATGGGGTTCCTACTTCCAGTGAACCTAGATAAACCCATGCTTAGAAGGGTGAGATAAGAAAAGCCTAGTCAGTCCAATAAACTCTTCAATGCATCTGTATTTTGCTTTATTGGACGTTCAACAAGTTCATAAATTTAATTCCAATATATTTAACACCAATAAACCTATTGAGAGAAAATCCCAGTTACGTAAGTCCTCATATCTCAGCTTTGGGATGAGATAGGCTGAAAATAATTACACCTTTGTATAAGTCAGGACCTGCCTAATGAACATCGTGAGTTTGGAAGAAATCTGAGACGGTCAAAAGTTTAGTCAAAAAAAAACACAAAGGGGTACCCCTTAGTGTTTTTTTGGGTGAAATATGTGACGTCCTCAGATCTTCTTCAAACCCACACCGTGTGTCAGGGAGGTCCCTTAGTGTTTTTTTTGGGTGAAAAAAGTGACCTCCTCAAATCTTCTTCAATCTCACACCGTGTGTCAGGGAGGTCCTGACAATGAGAGTGGTGTGGTAATTTTTGCCCTACCACATCCCAAAGCTGAGATATAGAGACATGTTGTGCTGCATAAAATGTATAACTGTAAATTTCATGATGGGGTTCCTACTTCCAGTGAACCTAGGTAAACCCATGAGTAGAAGTGTGAGATAAGAAAAGCCTAGTCAGTTCAATAAACTCTACAATGCATCTGTATTTTGCTTTATTAGACGTTCAACAAGTTCATAAATTTAATTCCAATGTATTTAACACCAATAAACCTATTGACACCAATCATAAATTTAATTACAATATATTCAACACCAATAAACCTATTGAGAGAAAATCCCAGTTAAGTTTGTCCTCATATCTCAGCTTTGGGATGAGATAGGCTGAAAATAATCACATCCCTGTGTAAGTCAGGCCCTGCTTATTCAACATCATTTGTTTGGAAGAAATCTGAGACGGTCAAAAATTTAGTCTAAAAAAACACAAAGGGGTACCCCTTAGTGTTTTTTTGGGTGAAATATGTGATCTCCTCAGATCTTCTTCAACCCCACACCATGTGACAGGGAGGTCCTCACAAAGACAGTGGTGTCGTAATTGTTGCCCTACCACATCCCAAAACTGAGATATAGGGACATGTTGTGCTGCATAAAATGTATAACTGTAAATTTCATGATGGGATTCCTACTTCCAGTGAACCTAGGTAAACCCATGATTAGAAGGGTGAGATAAGAAAAGCCTAGTCAGTCCAATAAACTCTTCAATGCATCTGTATTTTGCTTTATTGGACGTTCAACAAGTTCATAAATTTAATTCCAATATATTTAACACCAATAAACCTATTGAGAGAAAATCCCAGTTACGTAAGTCCTCATATCTCAGACTTGGAATGAGATAGGCTGAAAATAATCACACCTTTGTGTAAGTCAGGACCTGCTTAATCAACATCGTGAGTTTGGAAGAAATCTGAGATGGTCAAAAATTTAGTCTAAAAATACACAAAGGGGTACCCCTTAGTGTTTTTTTGGGTGAAATATGTGACCTCCTCAGATCTTCTTCAAACCCACACCATGTGTCAGGGAGGTCCTGACGAAGAGAGTGGTGTGGTAATTGTTGCCCTACCACATCCCAAAGCTGAGATATAGGGACATGTAGTGCTGCATAAAATGTATAACTGTAAATTTCATGATGGGATTCCTACTTCCAGTGAAGCTAGGTAAACACAAGAGTAGATGGGTGCGATCAGAAAAGCCTAGTCAGTCCAATATATCCTACATTGCATCTGTATTTTGCTTTATTGGATGTACAAAAAGCTCATGAATTTAATTCCAATATATTCAACACCAATAAACCTATTGAGAGAAAATCCCAGTTAAGTTTGTTCTCATATCTCAGATTTGGGATGAGATAGGCTGAAAATAATCACACCCCTGTGTAAGTCAGGACCTGCTTAATCAACATCATTTGTTTGGAAGAAATCTGAGACTGTCAAAAAATTAGTCTAAAAAAACACAAACGGGTACCCCTTAGTGTTTTTTTTGGCTGAAAAAAGTGACCTCCTCAGATCTTCTTCAACCCCACACCGTGTGTCAGGGAGGTCCTCACAAAGACAGTGGTGTGGTAATTTTTGCCCTACCACATCCCAAAGCTGAGATATAGAGACATGTTGTGCTGCATAAAATGTATAACTGTAAATTTCATGATGGGGTTCCTACTTCCAGTGAACCTAGGTAAACCCATGAGTAGAAGTGTGAGATAAGAAAAGCCTAGTCAGTCCAATCAACTCTACAATGCATCTGTATTTTGCTTTATTGGACGTTCAACAAGTTCATAAATTTAATTCCAATGTATTTAACACCAATAAACCTATTGAGAGAAAATCCCAGTTACTTAAGTCCTCATATCTCAGCCTTGGGATGAGATAGGCTGAAAATAATCACAATCCCTGTGTAAGTCAGGACCTGCTTAATCAACATCGTGAGTTTGGAAGAAATCTGAGACGGTCAAAAATTTAGTCTAAAAAAACACAAAGGGGTACCCCTGAGTGTTTTTTTGGGTGAAATATGTGACCTCCTCAGATCTTCTTCAACCCCACACCATGTGACAGGGAGGTCCTGACAAAGACAGTGGTGTGGTAATTGTTGCCCTACCACATCCCAAAGCTGAGATATAGGGACATGTTGTGCTGCATAAAATGTATAACTGTAAATTTCATGATGGGATTCCTACTTCCAGTGAAGCTAGGTAAACACAAGAGTAGATGGGTGCGATCAGAAAAGCCTAGTCAGTCCAATATATCCTACATTGCATATTCCCAAATATCCCAAAGCTGAGATATGAGGACAAACTTATCTGGGATTTTCTCTCAATAGGTTTATTGGTGTTGAATATATTGGAATTAAATTTATGAGCTTTTTATACGTCCAATAAAGCAAAATACAGATGCAATGTAGGATATATTGGACTGACTAGGCTTTTCTGATCACACCCTTCTACTCTTGTGTTTACCTAGCTTCACTGGAAGTAGGAATCCCATCATGAAATTTACAGTTATACATTTTATGCAGCACAACATGTCTCTATATCTCAGTTTTGGGATGTGGTAGGGCAACAATTACGACACCACTGTCTTTGTGAGGACCTCCCTGTCACACGGTGTGGGGTTGAAGAAGATCTGAGGAGGTCACATATTTCACCCAAAAAAACACTAAAGGGTATCCCTTTGTGTTTTTTTAGACTAAATTTTTGACCGTTTCAGATTTCTTCCAAACTCACGATGTTGATTAAGCAGGTCCTGACTTACACAGTGGTGTGATTATTTTCAGCCTATCTCATCCCAAAGGTGAGATATGAGGACAAACTTAACTGGGATTTTCTCTCAATAGGTTTATTGGTGTTGAATATATTGGAATTAAATTCTTGAGCTTTTTATACATCCAATAAAGCAAAATACAGATGCAATGTAGGATATATTGGACTGACTAGGCTTTTCTGATCGCAGCCTTCTACTCTTGTGTTTACCTAGCTTCACTGGAAGTAGGAATCCCATCATGAAATTTACAGTTATACATTTTATGCAGCACAACATGTCCCTATATCTCAGTTTTAGGATGTGGTAGGGCAACAATTACCTCACCACTGTCTTTGTCAGGACCTCCCTGACACACGGTGTGGGTTTGAAGAAGATCTGAGGAGGTCACATATTTCACCCGAAAAAAACACTAAGGGGTACCCCTTTGTGTTTTTTTAGACTAAATTTTTGACAGTTTCAGATTTCTTCCAAACTCACGATGTTGATTAAGCAGGTCCTGACTTACACAGGGATTGTGATTATTTTCAGCCTATCTCATCCCAAGGCTGAGATATGAGGACTTAAGTAACTGGGATTTTCTCTCAATAGGTTTATTGGTGTTAAATACATTGGAATTAAATTTATGAACTTGTTGAACGTCCAATAAAGCAAAATACAGATGCATTGTAGAGTTTATTGGACTGACTAGGCTTTTCTTATCTCACACTTCTACTCATGGGTTTACCTAGGTTCACTGGAAGTAGGAACCCCATCATGAAATTTACAGTTATACATTTTATGCAGCACAACATGTCTCTATATCTCAGCTTTGGGATGTGGTAGGGCAAAAATTACCACACCACTCTCATCGTCAGGATCTCCCTGACACACGGTGTGAGATTGAAGAAGATCTGAGGAGGTCACTTTTTTCACCCAAAAAAACACTAAGGGTTACCCAATTGTGTTTTTTTAGACTAATTTTTTGACAGTCTCAGATTTCTTCCAAACAAATGATGTTGATTAAGCAGGTCCTGACTTACACAGGGGTGTGATTATTTTCAGCCTATCTCATCCCAAATCTGAGATATGAGGACAAACTTAACTGGGATATTCTCTCAATAGTTTTATTGGTGTTGAATATATTGGAATTAAATTCATGAGCTTTTTGTACATCCAATAAAGCAAAATACAGATGCAATGTAGGATATATTGGACTGACTAGGCTTTTCTGATCGCACCCATCTACTCTTGTGTTTACCTAGCTTCACTGGAAGTAGGAATCCCATCATGAAATTTACAGTTATACATTTTATGCAGCACAACATGTCCCTATATCTCAGCTTTGGGATGTGGTAGGGCAACAATTACCACACCACTGTCTTTGTCAGGACCTCCCTGTCACATGGTGTGGGGTTGAAGAAGATCTGAGGAGGTCACATATTTCACCCAAAAAAACACTAAGGGGTACCCCTTTGTGTTTTTTTAGACTAAATTTTTGACCGTCTCAGATTTCTTCCAAACTCACGATGTTGATTAAGCAGGTCCTGACTTACACAGGGATTGTGATTATTTTCAGCCTATCTCATCCCAAGGCTGAGATATGAGGACTTAAGTAACTGGGATTTTCTCTCAATAGGTTTATTGGTGTTAAATACATTGGAATTAAATTTATGAACTTGTTGAACGTCCAATAAAGCAAAATACAGATGCATTGTAGAGTTGATTGGACTGACTAGGCTTTTCTTATCTCACACTTCTACTCATGGGTTTACCTAGGTTCACTGGAAGTAGGAACCCCATCATGAAATTTACAGTTATACATTTTATGCAGCACAACATGTCTCTATATCTCAGCTTTGGGATGTGGTAGGGCAAAAATTACCACACCACTCTCATCGTCAGGATCTCCCTGACACACGGTGTGAGATTGAAGAAGATCTGAGGAGGTCACTTTTTTCACCCAAAAAAACACTAAGGGTTACCCAATTGTGTTTTTTTAGACTAATTTTTTGACAGTCTCAGATTTCTTCCAAACAAATGATGTTGATTAAGCAGGTCCTGACTTACACAGGGGTGTGATTATTTTCAGCCTATCTCATCCCAAATCTGAGATATGAGAACAAACTTAACTGGGATTTTCTCTCAATAGGTTTATTGGTGTTGAATATATTGGAATTAAATTCATGAGCTTTTTGTACATCCAATAAAGCAAAATACAGATGCAATGTAGGATATATTGGACTGACTAGGCTTTTCTGATCGCACCCATCTACTCTTGTGTTTACCTAGCTTCACTGGAAGTAGGAATCCCATCATGAAATTTACAGTTATACATTTTATGCAGCACTACATGTCCCTATATCTCAGCTTTGGGATGTGGTAGGGCAACAATTACCACACCACTGTCTTTGTCAGGACCTCCCTCACACACGGTGTGGGTTTGAAGAAGATCTGAGGACGTCACATATTTCACCCAAAAAAACACTAAGGGGTACCCCTTTGTGTTTTTTTAGACTAAATTTTTGACCGTCTCAGATTTCTTCCAAACTCACAATGTTCATTAGGCAGGTCCTGACTTATACAAAGGTGTAATTATTTCCAGCCTATCTCATCCCAAAGCTGAGATATGAGGACAAACTTAACTGGGATTTTCTCTCAATAGGTTTATTGGTGTTGAATATATTGGAATTAAATTTATGAGCTTTTTATACGTCCAATAAAGCAAAATACAGATGCAATGTAGGATATATTGGACTGACTAGGCTTTTCTGATCGCACCCTTCTACTCTTGTGTTTACCTAGCTTCACTGGAAGTAGGAATCCCATCATGAAATTTACAGTTATACATTTTATGCAGCACAACATGTCCCTATATCTCAGTTTTGGGATGTGGTAGGGCAACAATTACGACACCACTGTCTTTGTGAGGACCTCCCTGTCACATGGTGTGGGTTTGAAGAAGATCTGAGGAGGTCACATATTTCACCCAAAAAAACACTAAGGGGTACCCCTTTATGTTTTTTTAGACTAAATTTTTGACCATTTCAGATTTCTTCCAAACTCACGATGTTGATTAAGCAGGTCCTGACTTACACAGTGGTGTGATTATTTTCAGCCTATCTCATCCCAAAGCTGAGATATGATGACTAACGTAACTTGGATTTTCTCTCAATAGGTTTATTGGTATTGAATATATTGGAATTAAATTTATGAACTTTTTATACGTCCAATAAAGCAAAATACAGATGCAATGTAGGATATATTGGACTGACTAGGCTTTTCTGATCGCACCCTTCTACTCTTGTGTTTACCTAGCTTCACTGGAAGTAGGAATCCCATCATGAAATTTACAGTTATACATTTTATGCAGCACAACATGTCCCTATATCTCAGCTTTGGGATGTGGTAGGGCAACAATTACCACACCACTCTCTTCGTCAGGACCTCCCTGACACATGGTGTGGGTTTGAAGAAGATCTGAGGAGGTCACATATTTCACCCAAAAAAACACTAAGGGGTACCCCTTTGTGTATTTTTAGACTTAATTTTTGACCATCTCAGATTTCTTCCAAACTCACGATGTTGATTAAGCAGGTCCTGACTTACACAAAGGTGTGATTATTTTCAGCCTATCTCATTCCAAGTCTGAGATATGAGGACTTACGTAACTGGGATTTTCTCTCAATAGGTTTATTGGTGTTAAATATATTGGAATTAAATTTATGAACTTGTTGAACGTCCAATAAAGCAAAATACAGATGCATTGAAGAGTTTATTGGACTGACTAGGCTTTTCTTATCTCACCCTTCTAATCATGGGTTTACCTAGGTTCACTGGAAGTAGGAATCCCATCATGAAATTTACAGTTATACATTTTATGCAGCACAACATGTCCCTATATCTCAGTTTTGGGATGTGGTAGGGCAACAATTACGACACCACTGTCTTTGTGAGGACCTCCCTGTCACATGGTGTGGGGTTGAAGAAGATCTGAGGAGATCACATATTTCACCCAAAAAAACACTAAGGGGTACCCCTTTGTGTTTTTTTAGACTAAATTTTTGACCGTCTCAGATTTCTTCCAAACAAATGATGTTGAATAAGCAGGGCCTGACTTACACAGGGATGTGATTATTTTCAGCCTATCTCATCCCAAAGCTGAGATATGAGGACAAACTTAACTGGGATTTTCTCTCAATAGGTTTATTGGTGTTGAATATATTGTAATTAAATTTATGATTGTTGTCAATAGGTTTATTGGTGTTAAATACATTGGAATTAAATTTATGAACTTGTTGAACGTCTAATAAAGCAAAATACAGATGCATTGTAGAGTTTATTGAACTGACTAGGCTTTTCTTATCTCACACTTCTACTCATGGGTTTACCTAGGTTCACTGGAAGTAGGAACCCCATCATGAAATTTACAGTTATACATTTTATGCAGCACAACATGTCTCTATATCTCAGCTTTGGGATGTGGTAGGGCAAAAATTACCACACCACTCTCATTGTCAGGACCTCCCTGACACACGGTGTGAGATTGAAGAAGATTTGAGGAGGTCACTTTTTTCACCCAAAAAAAACACTAAGGGACCTCCCTGACACACGGTGTGGGTTTGAAGAAGATCTGAGGACGTCACATATTTCACCCAAAAAAACACTAAGGGGTACCCCTTTGTGTTTTTTTTTGACTAAACTTTTGACCGTCTCAGATTTCTTCCAAACTCACGATGTTCATTAGGCAGGTCCTGACTTATACAAAGGTGTAATTATTTTCAGCCTATCTCATCCCAAAGCTGAGATATGAGGACTTACGTAACTGGGATTTTCTCTCAATAGGTTTATTGGTGTTAAATATATTGGAATTAAATTTATGAACTTGTTGAACGTCCAATAAAGCAAAATACAGATGCATTGAAGAGTTTATTGGACTGACTAGGCTTTTCTTATCTCACCCTTCTAAGCATGGGTTTATCTAGGTTCACTGGAAGTAGGAACCCCATCATGAAATTTACAGTTGTACATTTTATGCAGCACAGCATGTCTCTATATCTCAGCTTTGGGATGTGGTAGGGCAAAAATTACCACACCACTCTCATCGTCAGGACCTCCCTGACACACGGTGTGGGGTTGAAGAAGATCTGAGGAGGTCACATATTTCACCCAAAAAAACATTAAAGGGTACACCTTTGTGTTTTTTTAGACTAAATTTTTGACCGTCTCAGATTTCTTTCAAACTCACGATGTTGATTAGGCAGGTCCTGACTTACACAAAGGTGTGATTATTTTCAGCCTATCTCATCCCAAATCTGAGATATGAGGACAAACTTAACTGGGATTTTCTCTCAATAGGTTTATTGGTCTTGAATATATTGGAATTTAATTCATGAGCTTTTTATACGTCCAATAAAGCAAAATACAGATGCAATGTAGGATATATTGGACTGACTAGGCTTTTCTGATCGCACCCTTCTACTCTTGTGTTTACCTAGCTTCACTGGAGGTAGGAATCCCATCATGAAATTTACAGTTATACATTTTATGCAGCACAACATGTCCCTATATCTCAGCTTTGGGATGTGGTAGGGCAACAATTACCACACCACTGTCTTTGTCAGGACCTCCCTGACACATGGTGTGGGTTTGAAGAAGATCTGAGGACGTCACATATTTCACCCAAAAAAACACTAAGGGGTACCCCTTTGTGTTTTTTTAGATTAAATTTTTGACCGTCTCAGATTTCTTCCAAACTCACGATTTTCATTAGGCAGGTCCTGACTTATACAAAGGTGTAATTATTTTCAGCCTATCTCATCCCAAAGCTGAGATATGAGGACAAACTTAACTGGGATTTTCTCTCAATAGGTTTATTGGTGTTGAATATATTGGAATTAAATTTATGAGCTTTTTATACGTCCAATAAAGCAAAATACAGATGCAATGTAGGATATATTGGACTGACTAGGCTTTTCTGATCGCACCCTTCTACTCTTGTGTTTACCTAGCTTCACTGGAAGTAGGAATCCCATCATGAAATTTACAGTTATGCATTTTATGCAGCACAACATGTCCCTATATCTCAGCTTTGGGATGTGGTAGGGCAACAATTACCACACCACTGTCTTTGTCAGGACCTCCCTGACACACGGTGTGGGTTTGAAGAAGATCTGAGGAGGTCACATATTTCACCCAAAAAAAACACTAAGGGGTACCCCTTTGTGTTTTTTTAGACTAAATTTTTGACCGTTTCAGATTTCTTCCAAACTCACGATGTTGATTAAGCAGGTCCTGACTTACACAGGGATTGTGATTATTTTCAGCCTATCTCATCCCAAGGCTGAGATATGAGGACTTAAGTAACTGGGATTTTCTCTCAATAGGTTTATTGGTGTTGAATATATTGGAATTAAATTTATGAACTTGTTGAACGTCCAATAAAGCAAAATACAGATGCAATGTAGGATATATTGGACTGACTAGGCTTTTCTGATCGCACCCTTCTACTCTTGTGTTTACCTAGCTTCACTGGAAGTAGGAATCCCATCATGAAATTTACAGTTATACATTTTATGCAGCACAACATGTCCCTATATCTCAGCTTTGGGATGTGGTAGGGCAACAATTACCACACCACTGTCTTTGTCAGGACCTCCCTGTCACATGGTGTGGGGTTGAAGAAGATCTGAGGACGTCACATATTTCACCCAAAAAAACACTAAGGGGTACCCCTTTGTGTTTTTTTAGACTAAATTTTTGACCGTTTCAGATTTCTTCCAAACTCACGATGTTGATTAAGCAGGTCCTGACTTACACAGTGGTGTGATTATTTTCAGCCTATCTCATTCCAAGTCTGAGATATGAGGACTTACGTAACTGGGATTTTCTCTCAATAGGTTTTTTGGTGTTGAATATATTGGAATTAAATTCATGAGCTTTTTGTACATCCAATAAAGCAAAATACAGATGCAATGTAGGATATATTGGACTGACTAGGCTTTTCTGATCGCACCCTTCTACTCTTGTGTTTACCTAGCTTCACTGGAAGTAGGAATCCCATCATGAAATTTACAGTTATACATTTTATGCAGCACAACATGTCCCTATATCTCAGCTTTGGGATGTGGTAGGGCAACAATTACCACACCACTGTCTTCGTCAGGACCTCCCTGACACACGGTGTGGGTTTGAAGAAGATCTGAGGAGGTCACATATTTCACCCAAAAAAAAAACTAAGGGGTACCCCTTTGTGTTTTTTTAGACTAAATTTTTGACCGTCTCAGATTTCTTTCAAACTCACGATGTTGATTAGGCAGGTCCTGACTTACACAAAGGTGTGATTATTTTCAGCCTATCTCATCCCAAATCTGAGATATGAGGACAAACTTAACTGGGATTTTCTCTCAATAGGTTTATTGGTCTTGAATATATTGGAATTTAATTCATGAGCTTTTTATACGTCCAATAAAGCAAAATACAGATGCAATGTAGGATATATTGGACTGACTAGGCTTTTCTGATCGCACCCTTCTACTCTTGTGTTTACCTAGCTTCACTGGAGGTAGGAATCCCATCATGAAATTTACAGTTATACATTTTATGCAGCACAACATGTCCCTATATCTCAGCTTTGGGATGTGGTAGGGCAACAATTACCACACCACTGTCTTTGTCAGGACCTCCCTGTCACACGGTGTGGGGTTGAAGAAGATCTGAGGAGGTCACATATTTCACCCAAGAAAACACTAAGGGGTACCCCTTTGTGTTTTTTTAGACTAAATTTTTGACCGTTTCAGATTTCTTCCAAACTCACGATGTTGATTAAGCAGGTCCTGACTTACACAGTGGTGTGATTATTTTCAGCCTATCTCATCCCAAAGCTGAGATATGATGACTAACGTAACTTGGATTTTCTCTCAATAGGTTTATTGGTATTGAATATATTGGAATTAAATTTATGAGCTTTTTATACGTCCAATAAAGCAAAATACAGTTGCAATGTAGGATATATTGGACTGACTAGGCTTTTCTGATCGCACCCTTCTACTCTTGTGTTTACCTAGCTTCACTGGAAGTAGGAATCCCATCATGAAATTTACAGTTATACATTTTATGCAGCACAACATGTCCCTATATCTCAGCTTTGGGATGTGGTAGGGCAACAATTACCACACCACTGTCTTCGTCAGGACCTCCCTGACACACGGTGTGGGTTTGAAGAAGATCTGAGGAGGTCACATATTTCACCCAAAAAAAAAAAACTAAGGAGTACCCCTTTGTGTTTTTTTAGACTAAATTTTTGACCGTCTCAGATTTCTTCCAAACTCACGATGTTCATTAGGCAGGTCCTGACTTATACAAAGGTGTAATTATTTTCAGCCTATCTCATCCCAAAGCTGAGATATGAGGACAAACTTAACTGGGATTTTCTCTCAATAGGTTTATTGGTGTTGAATATATTGGAATTAAATTTATGAGCTTTTTATACGTCCAATAAAGCAAAATACAGATGCAATGTAGGATATATTGGACTGACTAGGCTTTTCTGATCGCACCCTTCTACTCTTGTGTTTACCTAGCTTCACTGGAAGTAGGAATCCCATCATGAAATTTACAGTTATACATTTTATGCAGCACAACATGTCTCTATATCTCAGTTTTGGGATGTGGTAGGGCAACAATTACGACACCACTGTCTTTGTGAGGACCTCCCTGTCACACGGTGTGGGGTTGAAGAAGATCTGAGGAGGTCACATATTTCACCCAAAAAAACACTAAGGGGTACCCCTTTGTGTTTTTTTAGACTAAATTTTTGACCGTTTCAGATTTCTTCCAAACTCACGATGTTGATTAAGCAGGTCCTGACTTACACAGTGGTGTGATTATTTTCAGCCTATCTCATCCCAAAGCTGAGATATGATGACTAACGTAACTTGGATTTTCTCTCAATAGGTTTATTGGTATTGAATATATTGGAATTAAATTTATGAGCTTTTTATACGTCCAATAAAGCAAAATACAGTTGCAATGTAGGATATATTGGACTGACTAGGCTTTTCTGATCGCACCCTTCTACTCTTGTGTTTACCTAGCTTCACTGGAAGTAGGAATCCCATCATGAAATTTACAGTTATACATTTTATGCAGCACAACATGTCCCTATATCTCAGCTTTGGGATGTGGTAGGGCAACAATTACCACACCACTGTCTTCGTCAGGACCTCCCTGACACACGGTGTGGGTTTGAAGAAGATCTGAGGAGGTCACATATTTCACCCAAAAAAAAAAAACTAAGGAGTACCCCTTTGTGTTTTTTTAGACTAAATTTTTGACCATTTCAGATTTCTTCCAAACTCACGATGTTGATTAAGCAGGTCCTGACTTACACAGTGGTGTGATTATTTTCAGCCTATCTCATCCCAAAGCTGAGATATGATGACTAACGTAACTTGGATTTTCTCTCAATAGGTTTATTGGTGTTGAATATATTGGAATTAAATTTATGAGCTTGTTATATGTCCAATAAAGCAAAATACAGATGCAATGTAGGATATATTGGACTGACTAGGCTTTTCTGATCGCACCCTTCTACTCTTGTGTTTACCTAGCTTCACTGGAAGTAGGAATCCCATCATGAAATTTACAGTTATACATTTTATGCAGCACAACATGTCCCTATATCTCAGCTTTGGGATGTGGTAGGGCAACAATTACCACACCACTGTCTTTGTCAGGACCTCCCTGACACACGGTGTGGGTTTGAAGAAGATCTGAGGAGGTCACATATTTCACCCAAAAAAACACTAAGGGGTACCCATTTGTGTTTTTTTAGACTAAATTTTTGACCGTCTCAGATTTCTTCCAAACTCACGATGTTCATTAGGCAGGTCCTGACTTACACAGTGGTGTGATTATTTTCAGCCTATCTCATCCCAAAGCTGAGATATGATGACTAACGTAACTTGGATTTTCTCTCAATAGGTTTATTGGTGTTGAATATATTGGAATTAAATTTATGAGCTTGTTATATGTCCAATAAAGCAAAATACAGATGCAATGTAGGATATATTGGACTGACTAGGCTTTTCTGATCGCACCCTTCTACTCTTGTGTTTACCTAGCTTCACTGGAAGTAGGAATCCCATCATGAAATTTACAGTTATACATTTTATGCAGCACAACATGTCCCTATATCTCAGCTTTGGGATGTGGTAGGGCAACAATTACCACACCACTGTCTTCGTCATGACCTCCCTGACACACGGTGTGGGTTTGAAGAAGATCTGAGGAGGTCACATATTTCACCCAAAAAAAAAAAACTAAGGAGTACCCCTTTGTGTTTTTTTAGACTAAATTTTTGACCGTCTCAGATTTCTTCCAAACTCACGATGTTCATTAGGCAGGTCCTGACTTACACAGTGGTGTGATTATTTTCAGCCTATCTCATCCCAAAGCTGAGATATGATGACTAACGTAACTTGGATTTTCTCTCAATAGGTTTATTGGTGTTGAATATATTGGAATTAAATTTATGAGCTTGTTATATGTCCAATAAAGCAAAATACAGATGCAATGTAGGATATATTGGACTGACTAGGCTTTTCTGATCGCACCCTTCTACTCTTGTGTTTACCTAGCTTCACTGGAAGTAGGAATCCCATCATGAAATTTACAGTTATACATTTTATGCAGCACAACATGTCCCTATATCTCAGCTTTGGGATGTGGTAGGGCAACAATTACCACACCACTGTCTTTGTCAGGACCTCCCTGACACACGGTGTGGGTTTGAAGAAGATCTGAGGAGGTCACATATTTCACCCAAAAAAACACTAAGGGGTACCCCTTTGTGTTTTTTTAGACTAAATTTTTGACCGTCTCAGATTTCTTCCAAACTCACGATGTTCATTAGGCAGGTCCTGACTTACACAAAGGTGTAATTATTTTCAACCTATCTCATCCCAAATCTGAGATATGAGGACAAATTTAACTGACACACTCTATCAGATTGTTTATTGGTGTTGAATATATTGGCATTAAATTTATGAGCTTTTTATACGTCCAATAAAGCAAAATACAGATGCAATGTAGGATTGGACTGACTAGGCTTTTCTGATCGCACCCTTCTACTCTTGTGTTTACCTAGCTTCACTGGAAGTAGGAATCCCATCATGAAATTTACAGTTATACATTTTATGCAGCACAACATGTCTCTATATCTCAGTTTTGGGATGTGGTAGGGCAACAATTACGACACCACTGTCTTTGTGAGGACCTCCCTGTCACACGGTGTGGGGTTGAAGAAGATCTGAGGAGGTCACATATTTCACCCAAAAAAAACACTAAGGGGTACCCCTTTGTGTTTTTTTAGACTAAATTTTTGACCGTTTCAGATTTCTTCTAAACTCACGATGTTGATTAAGCAGGTCCTGACTTACACAGTGGTGTGATTATTTTCAGCCTATCTCATCCCAAAGCTGAGATATGATGACTAACGTAACTTGGATTTTTTCTCAATAGGTTTATTGGTATTGAATATATTGGAATTAAATTTATGAGCTTTTTATACGTCCAATAAAGCAAAATACAGTTGCAATGTAGGATATATTGGACTGACTAGGCTTTTCTGATCGCACCCTTCTACTCTTGTGTTTACCTAGCTTCACTGGAAGTAGGAATCCCATCATGAAATTTACAGTTATACATTTTATGCAGCACAACATGTCCCTATATCTCAGCTTTGGGATGTGGTAGGGCAACAATTACCACACCACTGTCTTCGTCAGGACCTCCCTGACACACGGTGTGGGTTTGAAGAAGATCTGAGGAGGTCACATATTTCACCCAAAAAAAAAACTAAGGAGTACCCCTTTGTGTTTTTTTAGACTATATTTTTGACCGTCTCAGATTTCTTTCAAACTCACGATGTTGATTAGGCAGGTCCTGACTTACACAAAGGTGTGATTATTTTCAGCCTATCTCATCCCAAATCTGAGATATGAGGACAAACTTAACTGGGATTTTCTCTCAATAGGTTTATTGGTCTTGAATATATTGGAATTTAATTCATAAGCTTTTTATACATCCAATAAAGCAAAATACAGATGCCATGTAGGATATATTGGACTGACTAGGCTTTTCTGATCGCACCCTTCTACTCTTGTGTTTACCTAGCTTCACTGGAAGTAGGAATCCCATCATGAAATTTACAGTTATACATTTTATGCAGCACAACATGTCTCTATATCTCAGTTTTTGGATGTGGTAGGGCAACAATTACGACACCACTGTCTTTGTGAGGACCTCCCTGTCACACGGTGTGGGGTTGAAGAAGATCTGAGGAGGTCACATATTTCACCCAAAAAAACACTAAGGGGTACCCCTTTGTGTTTTTTTAGACTAAATTTTTGACCGTTTCAGATTTCTTCCAAACTCACGATGTTGATTAAGCAGGTCCTGACTTACACAGTGGTGTGATTATTTTCAGCCTATCTCATCCCAAAGCTGAGATATGATGACTAACGTAACTTGGATTTTCTCTCAATAGGTTTATTGGTGTTGAATATATTGGAATTAAATTTATGAGCTTGTTATATGTCCAATAAAGCAAAATACAGATGCAATGTAGGATATATTGGACTGACTAGGCTTTTCTGATGGCACCCTTCTACTCTTGTGTTTACCTAGCTTCACTGGAAGTAGGAATCCCATCATGAAATTTACAGTTATACATTTTATGCAGCACAACATGTCCCTATATCTCAGCTTTGGGATGTGGTAGGGCAACAATTACCACACCACTGTCTTTGTCAGGACCTCCCTGACACACGGTGTGGGTTTGAAGAAGATCTGAGGAGGTCACATATTTCACCCAAAAAAACACTAAGGGGTACCCCTTTGTGTTTTTTTAGACTAAATTTTTGACCGTCTCAGATTTCTTCCAAACTCACGATGTTCATTAGGCAGGTCCTGACTTACACAAAGGTGTAATTATTTTCAACCTATCTCATCCCAAAGCTGAGATATGAGGACAAATTTAACTGGGATTTTCTCTCAATAGGTTTATTGGTGTTGAATATATTGGCATTAAATTTATGAGCTTTTTATACGTCCAATAAAGCAAAATACAGATGCAATGTAGGATTGGACTGACTAGGCTTTTCTGATCGCACCCTTCTACTCTTGTGTTTACCTAGCTTCACTGGAAGTAGGAATCCCATCATGAAATTTACAGTTATACATTTTATGCAGCACAACATGTCTCTATATCTCAGTTTTGGGATGTGGTAGGGCAACAATTACGACACCACTGTCTTTGTGAGGACCTCCCTGTCACACGGTGTGGGGTTGAAGAAGATCTGAGGAGGTCACATATTTCACCCAAAAAAAACACTAAGGGGTACCCCTTTGTGTTATTTTAGACTAAATTTTTGACCGTTTCAGATTTCTTCCAAACTCACGATGTTGATTAAGCAGGTCCTGACTTACAAAGTGGTGTGATTATTTTCAGCCTATCTCATCCCAAAGCTGAGATATGATGACTAACGTAACTTGGATTTTCTCTCAATAGGTTTATTGGTATTGAATATATTGGAATTAAATTTATGAGCTTTTTATACGTCCAATAAAGCAAAATACAGTTGCAATGTAGGATATATTGGACTGACTAGGCTTTTCTGATCGCACCCTTCTACTCTTGTGTTTACCTAGCTTCACTGGAAGTAGGAATCCCATCATGAAATTTACAGTTATACATTTTATGCAGCACAACATGTCCCTATATCTCAGCTTTGGGATGTGGTAGGGCAACAATTACCACACCACTGTCTTTGTCAGGACCTCCCTGACACACGGTGTGGGTTTGAAGAAGATCTGAGGAGGTCACATATTTCACCCAAAAAAACACTAAGGGGTACCCCTTTGTGTTTTTTTAGACTAAATTTTTGACCGTCTCAGATTTCTTCCAAACTCACGATGTTCATTAGGCAGGTCCTGACTTACACAGTGGTGTGATTATTTTCAGCCTATCTCATCCCAAAGCTGAGATATGATGACTAACGTAACTTGGATTTTCTCTCAATAGGTTTATTGGTGTCGAATATATTGGAATTAAATTTATGAGCTTGATATATGTCCAATAAAGCAAAATACAGATGCAATGTAGGATATATTGGACTGACTAGGCTTTTCTGATCGCACCCTTCTACTCTTGTGTTTACCTAGCTTCACTGGAAGTAGGAATCCCATCATGAAATTTACAGTTATACATTTTATGCAGCACAACATGTCCCTATATCTCAGCTTTGGGATGTGGTAGGGCAACAATTACCACACCACTGTCTTCGTCATGACCTCCCTGAAACACGGTGTGGGTTTGAAGAAGATCTGAGGAGGTCACATATTTCACCCAAAAAAAAAAAACTAAGGAGTACCCCTTTGTGTTTTTTTAGACTAAATTTTTGACCATTTCAGATTTCTTCCAAACTCACGATGTTGATTAAGCAGGTCCTGACTTACACAGTGGTGTGATTATTTTCAGCCTATCTCATCCCAAAGCTGAGATATGATGACTAACGTAACTTGGATTTTCTCTCAATAGGTTTATTGGTGTTGAATATATTGGAATTAAATTTATGAGCTTGTTATATGTCCAATAAAGCAAAATACAGATGCAATGTAGGATATATTGGACTGACTAGGCTTTTCTGATCGCACCCTTCTACTCTTGTGTTTACCTAGCTTCACTGGAAGTAGGAATCCCATCATGAAATTTACAGTTATACATTTTATGCAGCACAACATGTCCCTATATCTCAGCTTTGGGATGTGGTAGGGCAACAATTACCACACCACTGTCTTTGTCAGGACCTCCCTGACACACGGTGTGGGTTTGAAGAAGATCTGAGGAGGTCACATATTTCACCCAAAAAAACACTAAGGGGTACCCCTTTGTGTTTTTTTAGACTAAATTTTTGACCGTCTCAGATTTCTTCCAAACTCACGATGTTCATTAGGCAGGTCCTGACTTACACAGTGGTGTGATTATTTTCAGCCTATCTCATCCCAAAGCTGAGATATGATGACTAACGTAACTTGGATTTTCTCTCAATAGGTTTATTGGTGTTGAATATATTGGAATTAAATTTATGAGCTTGTTATATGTCCAATAAAGCAAAATACAGATGCAATGTAGGATATATTGGACTGACTAGGCTTTTCTGATCGCACCCTTCTACTCTTGTGTTTACCTAGCTTCACTGGAAGTAGGAATCCCATCATGAAATTTACAGTTATACATTTTATGCAGCACAACATGTCCCTATATCTCAGCTTTGGGATGTGGTAGGGCAACAATTACCACACCACTGTCTTTGTCAGGACCTCCCTGACACACGGTGTGGGTTTGAAGAAGATCTGAGGAGGTCACATATTTCACCCAAAAAAACACTAAGGGGTACCCCTTTGTGTTTTTTTAGACTAAATTTTTGACCGTCTCAGATTTCTTCCAAACTCACGATGTTCATTAGGCAGGTCCTGACTTACACAAAGGTGTAATTATTTTCAACCTATCTCATCCCAAATCTGAGATATGAGGACAAATTTAACTGGGATTTTCTCTCAATAGGTTTATTGGTGTTGAATATATTGGCATTAAATTTATGAGCTTTTTATACGTCCAATAAAGCAAAATACAGATGCAATGTAGGATTGGACTGACTAGGCTTTTCTGATCGCACCCTTCTACTCTTGTGTTTACCTAGCTTCACTGGAAGTAGGAATCCCATCATGAAATTTACAGTTATACATTTTATGCAGCACAACATGTCTCTATATCTCAGTTTTGGGATGTGGTAGGGCAACAATTACGACACCACTGTCTTTGTGAGGACCTCCCTGTCACACGGTGTGGGGTTGAAGAAGATCTGAGGAGGTCACATATTTCACCCAAAAAAACACTAAGGGGTACCCCTTTGTGTTTTTTTAGACTAAATTTTTGACCGTTTCAGATTTCTTCTAAACTCACGATGTTGATTAAGCAGGTCCTGACTTACACAGTGGTGTGATTATTTTCAGCCTATCTCATCCCAAAGCTGAGATATGATGACTAACGTAACTTGGATTTTTTCTCAATAGGTTTATTGGTATTGAATATATTGGAATTAAATTTATGAGCTTTTTATACGTCCAATAAAGCAAAATACAGTTGCAATGTAGGATATATTGGACTGACTAGGCTTTTCTGATCGCACCCTTCTACTCTTGTGTTTACCTAGCTTCACTGGAAGTAGGAATCCCATCATGAAATTTACAGTTATACATTTTATGCAGCACAACATGTCCCTATATCTCAGCTTTGGGATGTGGTAGGGCAACAATTACCACACCACTGTCTTCGTCAGGACCTCCCTGACACACGGTGTGGGTTTGAAGAAGATCTGAGGAGGTCACATATTTCACCCAAAAAAAAAACTAAGGAGTACCCCTTTGTGTTTTTTTAGACTAAATTTTTGACCGTCTCAGATTTCTTTCAAACTCACGATGTTGATTAGGCAGGTCCTGACTTACACAAAGGTGTGATTATTTTCAGCCTATCTCATCCCAAATCTGAGATATGAGGACAAACTTAACTGGGATTTTCTCTCAATAGGTTTATTGGTCTTGAATATATTGGAATTTAATTCATAAGCTTTTTATACATCCAATAAAGCAAAATACAGATGCCATGTAGGATATATTGGACTGACTAGGCTTTTCTGATCGCACCCTTCTACTCTTGTGTTTACCTAGCTTCACTGGAAGTAGGAATCCCATCATGAAATTTACAGTTATACATTTTATGCAGCACAACATGTCTCTATATCTCAGTTTTTGGATGTGGTAGGGCAACAATTACGACACCACTGTCTTTGTGAGGACCTCCCTGTCACACGGTGTGGGGTTGAAGAAGATCTGAGGAGGTCACATATTTCACCCAAAAAAACACTAAGGGGTACCCCTTTGTGTTTTTTTAGACTAAATTTTTGACCGTTTCAGATTTCTTCCAAACTCACGATGTTGATTAAGCAGGTCCTGACTTACACAGTGGTGTGATTATTTTCAGCCTATCTCATCCCAAAGCTGAGATATGATGACTAACGTAACTTGGATTTTCTCTCAATAGGTTTATTGGTGTTGAATATATTGGAATTAAATTTATGAGCTTGTTATATGTCCAATAAAGCAAAATACAGATGCAATGTAGGATATATTGGACTGACTAGGCTTTTCTGATCGCACCCTTCTACTCTTGTGTTTACCTAGCTTCACTGGAAGTAGGAATCCCATCATGAAATTTACAGTTATACATTTTATGCAGCACAACATGTCCCTATATCTCAGCTTTGGGATGTGGTAGGGCAACAATTACCACACCACTGTCTTTGTCAGGACCTCCCTGACACACGGTGTGGGTTTGAAGAAGATCTGAGGAGGTCACATATTTCACCCAAAAAAACACTAAGGGGTACCCCTTTGTGTTTTTTTAGACTAAATTTTTGACCGTCTCAGATTTCTTCCAAACTCACGATGTTCATTAGGCAGGTCCTGACTTACACAAAGGTGTAATTATTTTCAACCTATCTCATCCCAAAGCTGAGATATGAGGACAAATTTAACTGGGATTTTCTCTCAATAGGTTTATTGGTGTTGAATATATTGGCATTAAATTTATGAGCTTTTTATACGTCCAATAAAGCAAAATACAGATGCAATGTAGGATTGGACTGACTAGGCTTTTCTGATCGCACCCTTCTACTCTTGTGTTTACCTAGCTTCACTGGAAGTAGGAATCCCATCATGAAATTTACAGTTATACATTTTATGCAGCACAACATGTCTCTATATCTCAGTTTTGGGATGTGGTAGGGCAACAATTACGACACCACTGTCTTTGTGAGGACCTCCCTGTCACACGGTGTGGGGTTGAAGAAGATCTGAGGAGGTCACATATTTCACCCAAAAAAAACACTAAGGGGTACCCCTTTGTGTTATTTTAGACTAAATTTTTGACCGTTTCAGATTTCTTCCAAACTCACGATGTTGATTAAGCAGGTCCTGACTTACACAGTGGTGTGATTATTTTCAGCCTATCTCATCCCAAAGCTGAGATATGATGACTAACGTAACTTGGATTTTCTCTCAATAGGTTTATTGGTATTGAATATATTGGAATTAAATTTATGAGCTTTTTATACGTCCAATAAAGCAAAATACAGTTGCAATGTAGGATATATTGGACTGACTAGGCTTTTCTGATCGCACCCTTCTACTCTTGTGTTTACCTAGCTTCACTGGAAGTAGGAATCCCATCATGAAATTTACAGTTATACATTTTATGCAGCACAACATGTCCCTATATCTCAGCTTTGGGATGTGGTAGGGCAACAATTACCACTTCACTGTCTTCGTCAGGACCTCCCTGACACACGTTGTGGGTTTGAAGAAGATCTGAGGAGGTCACATATTTCACCCAAAAAAAAACACTAAGGAGTACCCCTTTGTGTTTTTTTAGACTAAATTTTTGACCGTTTCAGATTTTTTCCAAACTCACGATGTTGATTAAGCAGGTCCTGACTTACACAGTGGTGTGATTATTTTCAGCCTATCTCATCCCAAAGCTGAGATATGATGACTAACGTTACTTGGATTTTCTCTCAATAGGTTTATTGGTGTTGAATATATTGGAATTAAATTTATGAGCTTGTTATATGTCCAATAAAGCAAAATACAGATGCAATGTAGGATATATTGGACTGACTAGGCTTTTCTGATCGCACCCTTCTACTCTTGTGTTTACCTAGCTTCACTGGAAGTAGGAATCCCATCATGAAATTTACAGTTATACATTTTATGCAGCACAACATGTCCCTATATCTCAGCTTTGGGATGTGGTAGGGCAACAATTACCACACCACTGTCTTTGTCAGGACCTCCCTGACACACGGTGTGGGTTTGAAGAAGATCTGAGGAGGTCACATATTTCACACAAAAAAACACTAAGGGGTACCCCTTTGTGTTTTTTTAGACTAAATTTTTGACCGTCTCAGATTTCTTCCAAACTCACGATGTTCATTAGGCAGGTCCTGACTTACACAAAGGTGTAATTATTTTCAACCTATCTCATCCCAAATCTGAGATATGAGGACAAATTTAACTGGGATTTTCTCTCAATAGGTTTATTGGTGTTGAATATATTGGAATTAAATTTATGAGCTTTTTATACGTCCAATAAAGCAAAATACAGATGCAATGTAGGATTGGACTGACTAGGCTTTTCTGATCGTACCCTTCTACTCTTGTGTTTACCTAGCTTCACTGGAAGTAGGAATCCCATCATGAAATTTACAGTTATACATTTTATGCAGCACAACATGTCTCTATATCTCAGTTTTGGGATGTGGTAGGGCAACAATTACGACACCACTGTCTTTGTGAGGACCTCCCTGTCACACGGTGTGGGGTTGAAGAAGATCTGAGGAGGTCACATATTTCACCCAAAAAAACACTAAGGGGTACCCCTTTGTGTTTTTTTAGACTAAATTTTTGACCGTTTCAGATTTCTTCCAAACTCACGATGTTGATTAAGCAGGTCCTGACTTACACAGTGGTGTGATTATTTTCAGCCTATCTCATCCCAAAGCTGAGATATGATGACTATCGTAACTTGGATTTTCTCTCAATAGGTTTATTGGTATTGAATATATTGGAATTAAATTTATGAGCTTTTTATACGTCCAATAAAGCAAAATACAGTTGCAATGTAGGATATATTGGACTGACTAGGCTTTTCTGATCGCACCCTTCTACTCTTGTGTTTACCTAGCTTCACTGGAAGTAGGAATCCCATCATGAAATTTACAGTTATACATTTTATGCAGCACAACATGTCCCTATATCTCAGCTTTGGGATGTGGTAGGGCAACAATTACCACACCACTGTCTTCGTCAGGACCTCCCTGACACACGGTGTGGGTTTGAAGAAGATCTGAGGAGGTCACATATTTCACCAAAAAAAAAAAACTAAGGAGTACCCCTTTGTGTTTTTTTAGACTAAATTTTTGACCGTTTCAGATTTCTTCCAAACTCACGATGTTGATTAAGCAGGTCCTGACTTACACAGTGGTGTGATTATTTTCAGCCTATCTCATCCCAAAGCTGAGATATGATGACTAACGTAACTTGGATTTTCTCTCAATAGGTTTATTTGTGTTGAATATATTGGAATTAAATTTATGAGCTTGTTATATGTCCAATAAAGCAAAATACAGATGCAATGTAGGATATATTGGACTGACTAGGCTTTTCTGATCGCACCCTTCTACTCTTGTGTTTACCTAGCTTCACTGGAAGTAGGAATCCCATCATGAAATTTACAGTTATACATTTTATGCAGCACAACATGTCCCTATATCTCAGCTTTGGGATGTGGTAGGGCAACAATTACCACACCACTGTCTTTGTCAGGACCTCCCTGACACACGGTGTGGGTTTGAAGAAGATCTGAGGAGGTCACATATTTCACCCAAAAAAACACTAAGGGGTACCCCTTTGTGTTTTTTTAGACTAAATTTTTGACCGTCTCAGATTTCTTCCAAACTCACGATGTTCATTAGGCAGGTCCTGACTTACACAAAGGTGTAATTATTTTCAACCTATCTCATCCCAAATCTGAGATATGAGGACAAATTTAACTGGGATTTTCTCTCAATAGGTTTATTGGTGTTGAATATATTGGAATTAAATTTATGAGCTTTTTATACGTCCAATAAAGCAAAATACAGATGCAATGTAGGATTGGACTGAATAGGCTTTTCTGATCGCACCCTTCTACTCTTGTGTTTACCTAGCTTCACTGGAAGTAGGAATCCCATCATGAAATTTACAGTTATACATTTTATGCAGCACAACATGTCTCTATATCTCAGTTTTGGGATGTGGTAGGGCAACAATTACGACACCACTGTCTTTGTGAGGACCTCCCTGTCACACGGTGTGGGGTTGAAGAAGATCTGAGGAGGTCACATATTTCACCCAAAAAAACACTAAGGGGTACCCCTTTGTGTTTTTTTAGACTAAATTTTTGACCGTCTCAGATTTCTTCCAAACTCACGATGTTCATTAGGCAGGTCCTGACTTACACAAAGGTGTAATTATTTTCAACCTATCTCATCCCAAATCTGAGATATGAGGACAAATTTAACTGGGATTTTCTCTCAATAGGTTTATTGGTGTTGAATATATTGGAATTAAATTTATGAGCTTTTTATACGTCCAATAAAGCAAAATACAGATGCAATGTAGGATTGGACTGACTAGGCTTTTCTGATCGCACCCTTCTACTCTTGTGTTTACCTAGCTTCACTGGAAGTAGGAATCCCATCATGAAATTTACAGTTATACATTTTATGCAGCACAACATGTCTCTATATCTCAGTTTTGGGATGTGGTAGGGCAACAATTACGACACCACTGTCTTTGTAAGGACCTCCCTGTCACACGGTGTGGGGTTGAAGAAGATCTGAGGAGGTCACATATTTCACCCAAAAAAACACTAAGGGGTACCCCTTTGTGCTTTTTTAGACTAAATTTTTGACCGTTTCAGATTTCTTCCAAACTCACGATGTTGATTAAGCAGGTCCTGACTTACACAGTGGTGTGATTATTTTCAGCCTATCTCATCCCAAAGCTGAGATATGATGACTAACGTAACTTGGATTTTCTCTCAATAGGTTTATTGGTATTGAATATATTGGAATTAAATTTATGAGCTTTTTATACGTCCAATAAAGCAAAATACAGTTGCAATGTAGGATATATTGGACTGACTAGGCTTTTCTGATCGCACCCTTCTACTCTTGTGTTTACCTAGCTTCACTGGAAGTAGGAATCCCATCATGAAATTTACAGTTATACATTTTATGCAGCACAACATGTCCCTATATCTCAGCTTTGGGATGTGGTAGGGCAACAATTACCACACCACTGTCTTTGTCAGGACCTCCCTGACACACGGTGTGGGTTTGAAGAAGATCTGAGGAGGTCACATATTTCACCCAAAAAAAAAAACTAAGGAGTACCCCTTTGTGTTTTTTTAGACTAAATTTTTGACCGTCTCAGATTCCTTTCAAACTCACGATGTTGATTAGGCAGGTCCTGACTTACACAAAGGTGTGATTATTTTCAGCCTATCTCATCCCAAATCTGAGATATGAGGACAAACTTAACTGGGATTTTCTCTCAATAGGTTTATTGGTCTTGAATATATTGGAATTTAATTCATGAGCTTTTTATACGTCCAATAAAGCAAAATACAGATGCAATGTAGGATATATTGGACTGACTAGGCTTTTCTGATCGCACCCTTCTACTCTTGTGTTTACCTAGCTTCACTGGAGGTAGGAATCCCATCATGAAATTTACAGTTATACATTTTATGCAGCACAACATGTCCCTATATCTCAGCTTTGGGATGTGGTAGGGCAACAATTACCACACCACTGTCTTTGTCAGGAACTCCCTGACACACGGTGTGGGTTTGAAGAAGATCTGAGGAGGTCACATATTTCACCCAAAAAAAAAAAACTAAGGAGTACCCCTTTGTGTTTTTTTAGACTAAATTTTTGACCGTCTCAGATTTCTTCCAAACTCACGATGTTCATTAGGCAGGTCCTGACTTATACAAAGGTGTAATTATTTTCAGCCTATCTCATCCCAAAGCTGAGATATGATGACTAACGTAACTTGGATTTTCTCTCAATAGGTTTATTGGTATTGAATATATTGGAATTAAATTTATGAGCTTTTTATACGTCCAATAAAGCAAAATACAGTTGCAATGTAGGATATATTGGACTGACTAGGCTTTTCTGATCGCACCCTTCTACTCTTGTGTTTACCTAGCTTCACTGGAAGTAGGAATCCCATCATGAAATTTACAGTTATACATTTTATGCAGCACAACATGTCCCTATATCTCAGCTTTGGGATGTGGTAGGGCAACAATTACCACACCACTGTCGTCGTCAGGACCTCCCTGACACACGGTGTGAGATATGAGGACAAACTTAACTGGGATTTTCTCTCAATAGGTTTATTGGTCTTGAATATATTGGAATTTAATTCATGAGCTTTTTATACGTCCAATAAAGCAAAATACAGATGCAATGTAGGATATATTGGACTGACTAGGCTTTTCTGATCGCACCCTTCTACTCTTGTGTTTACCTAGCTTCACTGGAGGTAGGAATCCCATCATGAAATTTACAGTTATACATTTTATGCAGCACAACATGTCCCTATATCTCAGCTTTGGGATGTGGTAGGGCAACAATTACCACACCACTGTCTTTGTCAGGACCTCCCTGACACACGGTGTGGGTTTGAAGAAGATCTGAGGAGGTCACATATTTCACCCAAAAAAAAAAAACTAAGGAGTACCCCTTTGTGTTTTTTTAGACTAAATTTTTGACCGTCTCAGATTTCTTCCAAACTCACGATGTTCATTAGGCAGGTCCTGACTTATACAAAGGTGTAATTATTTTCAGCCTATCTCATCCCAAAGCTGAGATATGATGACTAACGTAACTTGGATTTTCTCTCAATAGGTTTATTGGTATTGAATATATTGGAATTAAATTTATGAGCTTTTTATACGTCCAATAAAGCAAAATACAGTTGCAATGTAGGATATATTGGACTGACTAGGCTTTTCTGATCGCACCCTTCTACTCTTGTGTTTACCTAGCTTCACTGGAAGTAGGAATCCCATCATGAAATTTACAGTTATACATTTTATGCAGCACAACATGTCCCTATATCTCAGCTTTGGGATGTGGTAGGGCAACAATTACCACACCACTGTCGTCGTCAGGACCTCCCTGACACACGGTGTGGGTTTGAAGAAGATCTGAGGAGGTCACATATTTCACCCAAAAAAAAAAACTAAGGAGTACCCCTTTGTGTTTTTTTAGACTAAATTTTTGACCGTCTCAGATTCCTTTCAAACTCACGATGTTGATTAGGCAGGTCCTGACTTACACAAAGGTGTGATTATTTTCAGCCTATCTCATCCCAAATCTGAGATATGAGGACAAACTTAACTGGGATTTTCTCTCAATAGGTTTATTGGTCTTGAATATATTGGAATTTAATTCATGAGCTTTATAAGTCCAATAAAGCAAAATACAGATGCAATGTAGGATATATTGGACTGACTAGGCTTTTCTGATCGCACCCTTCTACTCTTGTGTTTACCTAGCTTCACTGGAGGTAGCAATCCCATCATGAAATTTACAGTTATACATTTTATGCAGCACAACATGTCCCTATATCTCAGCTTTGGGATGTGGTAGGGCAACAATTACCACACCACTGTCTTTGTCAGGACCTCCCTGACACACGGTGTGGGTTTGAAGAAGATCTGAGGAGGTCACATATTTCACCCAAAAAAAAAAAACTAAGGAGTACCCCTTTGTGTTTTTTTAGACTAAATTTTTGACCGTCTCAGATTTCTTCCAAACTCACGATGTTCATTAGGCAGGTCCTGACTTATACAAAGGTGTAATTATTTTCAGCCTATCTCATCCCAAAGCTGAGATATGATGACTAACGTAACTTGGATTTTCTCTCAATAGGTTTATTGGTGTTGAATATATTGGAATTAAATTTATGAGCTTTTTATACGTCCAATAAAGCAAAATACAGTTGCAATGTAGGATATATTGGACTGACTAGGCTTTTCTGATCGCACCCTTCTACTCTTGTGTTTACCTAGCTTCACTGGAAGTAGGAATCCCATCATGAAATTTACAGTTATACATTTTATGCAGCACAACATGTCCCTATATCTCAGCTTTGGGATGTGGTAGGGCAACAATTACCACACCACTGTCTTTGTCAGGACCTCCCTGACACACGGTGTGGGTTTGAAGAAGATCTGAAGAGGTCACATATTTCACCCAAAAAAACACTAAGGGGTACCCCTTTGTGTTTTTTTAGACTAAATTTTTGACCGTCTCAGATTTCTTCCAAACTCACGATGTTCATTAGGCAGGTCCTGACTTACACAAAGGGTAATTATTTTCAACCTATCTCATCCCAAATCTGAGATATGAGGACAAATTTAACTGGGATTTTCTCTCAATAGGTTTATTGGTGTTGAATATATTGGAATTAAATTTATGAGCTTTTTATACGTCCAATAAAGAAAAATACAGATGCAATGTAGGATATATTGGACTGACTAGGCTTTTCTGATCGCACCCTTCTACTCTTGTGTTTACCTAGCTTCACTGGAAGTAGGAATCCCATCATGAAATTTACAGTTATACATTTTATGCAGCACAACATGTCTCTATATCTCAGTTTTGGGATGTGGTAGGGCAACAATTACGACACCACTGTCTTTGTGAGGACCTCCCTGTCACACGGTGTGGGGTTGAAGAAGATCTGAGGAGGTCACATATTTCACCCAAAAAAACACTAAGGGGTACCCCTTTGTGTTTTTTTAGACTAAATTTTTGACCGTTTCAGATTTCTTCCAAACTCACGATGTTGATTAAGCAGGTCCTGACTTACACAGTGGTGTGATTATTTTCAGCCTATCTCATCCCAAAGCTGAGATATGATGACTAACGTAACTTGGATTTTCTCTCAATAGGTTTATTGGTATTGAATATATTGGAATTAAATTTATGAGCTTTTTATACGTCCAATAAAGCAAAATACAGTTGCAATGTAGGATATATTGGACTGACTAGGCTTTTCTGATCGCACCCTTCTACTCTTGTGTTTACCTAGCTTCACTGGAAGTAGGAATCCCATCATGAAATTTACAGTTATACATTTTATGCAGCACAACATGTCCCTATATCTCAGCTTTGGGATGTGGTAGGGCAACAATTACCACACCACTGTCGTCGTCAGGACCTCCCTGACACACGGTGTGGGTTTGAAGAAGATCTGAGGAGGTCACATATTTCACCCAAAAAAAAAAACTAAGGAGTACCCCTTTGTGTTTTTTTAGACTAAATTTTTGACCGTCTCAGATTCCTTTCAAACTCACGATGTTGATTAGGCAGGTCCTGACTTACACAAAGGTGTGATTATTTTCAGCCTATCTCATCCCAAATCTGAGATATGAGGACAAACTTAACTGGGATTTTCTCTCAATAGGTTTATTGGTCTTGAATATATTGGAATTTAATTCATGAGCTTTATAAGTCCAATAAAGCAAAATACAGATGCAATGTAGGATATATTGGACTGACTAGGCTTTTCTGATCGCACCCTTCTACTCTTGTGTTTACCTAGCTTCACTGGAGGTAGCAATCCCATCATGAAATTTACAGTTATACATTTTATGCAGCACAACATGTCCCTATATCTCAGCTTTGGGATGTGGTAGGGCAACAATTACCACACCACTGTCTTTGTCAGGACCTCCCTGACACACGGTGTGGGTTTGAAGAAGATCTGAGGAGGTCACATATTTCACCCAAAAAAAAAAAACTAAGGAGTACCCCTTTGTGTTTTTTTAGACTAAATTTTTGACCGTCTCAGATTTCTTCCAAACTCACGATGTTCATTAGGCAGGTCCTGACTTATACAAAGGTGTAATTATTTTCAGCCTATCTCATCCCAAAGCTGAGATATGATGACTAACGTAACTTGGATTTTCTCTCAATAGGTTTATTGGTGTTGAATATATTGGAATTAAATTTATGAGCTTTTTATACGTCCAATAAAGCAAAATACAGTTGCAATGTAGGATATATTGGACTGACTAGGCTTTTCTGATCGCACCCTTCTACTCTTGTGTTTACCTAGCTTCACTGGAAGTAGGAATCCCATCATGAAATTTACAGTTATACATTTTATGCAGCACAACATGTCCCTATATCTCAGCTTTGGGATGTGGTAGGGCAACAATTACCACACCACTGTCTTTGTCAGGACCTCCCTGACACACGGTGTGGGTTTGAAGAAGATCTGAAGAGGTCACATATTTCACCCAAAAAAACACTAAGGGGTACCCCTTTGTGTTTTTTTAGACTAAATTTTTGACCGTCTCAGATTTCTTCCAAACTCATGATGTTCATTAGGCAGGTCCTGACTTACACAAAGGGTAATTATTTTCAACCTATCTCATCCCAAATCTGAGATATGAGGACAAATTTAACTGGGATTTTCTCTCAATAGGTTTATTGGTGTTGAATATATTGGAATTAAATTTATGAGCTTTTTATACGTCCAATAAAGAAAAATACAGATGCAATGTAGGATATATTGGACTGACTAGGCTTTTCTGATCGCACCCTTCTACTCTTGTGTTTACCTAGCTTCACTGGAAGTAGGAATCCCATCATGAAATTTACAGTTATACATTTTATGCAGCACAACATGTCTCTATATCTCAGTTTTGGGATGTGGTAGGGCAACAATTACGACACCACTGTCTTTGTGAGGACCTCCCTGTCACACGGTGTGGGGTTGAAGAAGATCTGAGGAGGTCACATATTTCACCCAAAAAAACACTAAGGGGTACCCCTTTGTGTTTTTTTAGACTACATTTTTGACCGTTTCAGATTTCTTCCAAACTCACGATGTTGATTAAGCAGGTCCTGACTTACACAGTGGTGTGATTATTTTCAGCCTATCTCATCCCAAAGCTGAGATATGATGACTAACGTAACTTGGATTTTCTCTCAATAGGTTTATTGGTATTGAATATATTGGAATTAAATTTATGAGCTTTTTATACGTCCAATAAAGCAAAATACAGTTGCAATGTAGGATATATTGGACTGACTAGGCTTTTCTGATCGCACCCTTCTACTCTTGTGTTTACCTAGCTTCACTGGAAGTAGGAATCCCATCATGAAATTTACAGTTATACATTTTATGCAGCACAACATGTCCCTATATCTCAGCTTTGGGATGTGGTAGGGCAACAATTACCACACCACTGTCTTTGTCAGGACCTCCCTGACACACGGTGTGGGTTTGAAGAAGATCTGAGGAGGTCACATATTTCACCCAAAAAAACACTAAGGGGTACCCCTTTGTGTTTTTTTAGACTAAATTTTTGACCGTTTCAGATTTCTTCCAAACTCACGATGTTGATTAAGCAGGTCCTGACTTACACAGTGGTGTGATTATTTTCAGCCTATCTCATCCCAAAGCTGAGATATGAGGATTAAGCAGGTCCTGACTTACACAGTGGTGTGATTATTTTCAGCCTATCTCATCCCAAAGCTGAGATATGATGACTAACGTAACTTGGATTTTCTCTCAATAGGTTTATTGGTATTGAATATATTGGAATTAAATTTATGAGCTTCTTATACGTCCAATAAAGCAAAATACAGATGCAATGTAGGATATATTGGACTGACTAGGCTTTTCTGATCGCACCCTTCTACTCTTGTGTTTACCTAGCTTCACTGGAAGTAGGAATCCCATCATGAAATTTACAGTTATACATTTTATGCAGCACAACATGTCCCTATATCTCAGCTTTGGGATGTGGTAGGGCAACAATTACCACACCACTGTCTTTGTCAGGACCTCTCTGACACACGGTGTGGGTTTGAAGAAGATCTGAGGAGGTCACATATTTCACCCAAAAAAAAAACTAAGGGGTACCCCTTTGTGTTTTTTTAGACTAAATTTTTGACCGTCTCAGATTTCTTTCAAACTCACGATGTTGATTAGGCAGGTCCTGACTTACACAAAGGTGTGATTATTTTCAGCCTATCTCATGCCAAATCTGAGATATGAGGACAAACTTAACTGGGATTTTCTCTCAATAGGTTTATTGGTCTTGAATATATTGGAATTTAATTCATGAGCTTTTTATACGTCCAATAAAGCAAAATACAGATGCAATGTAGGATATATTGGACTGACTAGGCTTTTCTGATCGCACCCTTCTACTCTTGTGTTTACCTAGCTTCACTGGAGGTAGGAATCCCATCATGAAATTTACAGTTATACATTTTATGCAGCACAACATGTCCCTATATCTCAGCTTTGGGATGTGGTAGGGCAACAATTACCACACCACTGTCTTTGTCAGGACCTCCCTGACACACGGTGTGGGTTTGAAGAAGATCTGAGGAGGTCACATATTTCACCCAAAAAAACACTAAGGGGTACCCCTTTGTGTTTTTTTAGACTAAATTTTTGACCGTCTCAGATTTCTTCCAAACTCACGATGTTCATTAGGCAGGTCCTGACTTATACAAAGGTGTAATTATTTTCAGCCTATCTCATCCCAAAGCTGAGATATGAGGACAAACTTAACTGGGATTTTCTCTCAATAGGTTTATTGGTGTTGAATATATTGGAATTAAATTTATGAGCTTTTTATACGTCCAATAAAGCAAAATACAGATGCAATGTAGGATATATTGGACTGACTAGGCTTTTCTGATCGCACCCTTCTACTCTTGTGTTTACCTAGCTTCACTGGAAGTAGGAATTCCATCATGAAATTTACAGTTATACATTTTATGCAGCACAACATGTCTCTATATCTCAGCTTTGGGATGTGGTAGGGCAACAATTACGACACCACTGTCTTTGTGAGGACCTCCCTGTCACACAGTGTGGGGTTGAAGAAGATCTGAGGAGGTCACATATTTCACCCAAAAAAACACTAAGGGGTACCCCTTTGTGTTTTTTTAGACTAAATTTTTGACCGTTTCAGATTTCTTCCAAACTCACGATGTTGATTAAGCAGGTCCTGACTTACACAAAGGTGTGATTATTTTCAGCCTATCTCATCCCAAATCTGAGATATGAGGACAAACGTAACTGGCATTTTCTCTCAATAGGTTTATTGGTCTTGATTATATTGGAATTAAATTTATGAGCTTTTTATATGTCCAATAAAGCAAAATACAGATGCAATGTAGGATATATTGGACTGACTAGGCTTTTCTGATCGCACCCTTCTACTCTTGTGTTTACCTAGCTTCACTGGAAGTAGGAATCCCATCATGAAATTTACAGTTATACATTTTATGCAGCACAACATGTCCCTATATCTCAGCTTTGGGATGTGGTAGGGCAACAATTACCACACCACTGTCGTCGTCAGGACCTCCCTGACACACGGTGTGGGTTTGAAGAAGATCTGAGGAGGTCACATATTTCACCCAAAAAAAAAAACTAAGGAGTACCCCTTTGTGTTTTTTTAGACTAAATTTTTGACCGTCTCAGATTTCTTTCAAACTCACGATGTTGATTAGGCAGGTCCTGACTTACACAAAGGTGTGATTATTTTCAGCCTATCTCATCCCAAATCTGAGATGTGAGGACAAACTTAACTGGGATTTTCTCTCAATAGGTTTATTGGTCTTGAATATATTGGAATTTAATTCATGAGCTTTTTATACGTCCAATAAAGCAAAATACAGATGCAATGTAGGATATATTGGACTGACTAGGCTTTTCTGACCGCACCCTTCTACTCTTGTGTTTACCTAGCTTCACTGGAAGTAGGAATCCCATCATGAAATTTACAGTTATACATTTTATGCAGCACAACATGTCTCTATATCTCAGTTTTGGGATGTGGTAGGGCAACAATTACGACACCACTGTCTTTGTCAGGACCTCCCTGTCACACGGTGTGGGGTTGAAGAAGATCTGAGGAGGTCACATATTTCACCCAAAAAAACACTAAGGGGTACCCCTTTGTGTTTTTTTAGACTAAATTTTTGACCGTTTCAGATTTCTTCCAAACTCACGATGTTGATTAAGCAGGTCCTGACTTACACAGTGGTGTGATTATTTTCAGCCTATCTCATCCCAAAGCTGAGATATGATGACTTACGTAACTTGGATTTTCTCTCAATAGGTTTATTGGTATTGAATATATTGGAATTAAATTTATGAGCTTCTTATACGTCCAATAAAGCAAAATACAGATGCAATGTAGGATATATTGGACTGACTAGGCTTTTCTGATCGAACCCTTCTACCCTTGTGTTTACCTAGCTTCACTGGAAGTAGGAATCCCATCATGAAATTTACAGTTATACATTTTATGCAGCACAACATGTCCCTATATCTCAGCTTTGGGATGTGGTAGGGCAACAATTACCACACCACTGTCTTCGTCAGGACCTCTCTGACACACGGTGTGGGTTTGAAGAAGATCTGAGGAGGTCACATATTTCACCCAAAAAAAAAACTAAGGGGTACCCCTTTGTGTTTTTTTAGACTAAATTTTTGACCGTCTCAGATTTCTTCCAAACTCACGATGTTCATTAGGCAGGTCCTGACTTACACAAAGGTGTAATTATTTTCAACCTATCTCATCCCAAATCTGAGATATGAGGACAAATTTAACTGGGATTTTCTCTCAATTGGTTTATTGGTGTTGAATATATTGGAATTAAATTTATGAGCTTTTTATACGTCCAATAAAGCAAAATACAGATGCAATGTAGGATTGGACTGACTAGGCTTTTCTGATCGCACCCTTCTACTCTTGTGTTTACCTAGCTTCACTGGAAGTAGGAATCCCATCATGAAATTTACAGTTATACATTTTATGCAGCACAACATGTCTCTATATCTCAGTTTTGGGATGTGGTAGGGCAACAATTACGACACCACTGTCTTTGTGAGGACCTCCCTGTCACACGGTGTGGGGTTGAAGAAGATCTGAGGAGGTCACATATTTCACCCAAAAAAACACTAAGGGGTACCCCTTTGTGTTTTTTTAGACTAAATTTTTGACCGTTTCAGATTTCTTCCAAACTCACGATGTTCATTAAGCAGGTCCTGACTTACACAGTGATGTGATTATTTTCAGCCTATCTCATCCCAAAGCTGAGATATGATGACTAACGTAACTTGGATTTTCTCTCAATAGGTTTATTGGTATTGAATATATTGGAATTAAATTTATGAGCTTTTTATATGTCCAATAAAGCAAAATACAGTTGCAATGTAGGATATATTGGACTGACTAGGCTTTTCTGATCGCACCCTTCTACTCTTGTGTTTACCTAGCTTCACTGGAAGTAGGAATCCCATCATGAAATTTACAGTTATACATTTTATGCAGCACAACATGTCCCTATATCTCAGTTTTGGGATGTGGTAGGGCAACAATTACGACACCACTGTCTTTGTGAGGACCTCCCTGTCACATGGTGTGGGTTTGAAGAAGATCTGAGGAGGTCACATATTTCACCCAAAAAAACACAAAGGGGTACCCCTTTGTGTTTTTTTAGACTAAATTTTTGACCGTTTCAGATTTCTTCCAAACTCACGATGTTGATTAAGCAGGTCCTGACTTACACAGTGGTGTGATTATTTTCAGCCTATCTCATCCCAAAGCTGAGATATGATGACTAACATAACTTGGATTTTCTCTCAATAGGTTTATTGGTGTTGAATATATTGGAATTAAATTTATGAGCTTGTTATATGTCCAATAAAGCAAAATACAGATGCAATGTAGGATATATTGGACTGACTAGGCTTTTCTGATCGCACCCTTCTACTCTTGTGTTTACCTAGCTTCACTGGAAGTAGGAATCCCATCATGAAATTTACAGTTATACATTTTATGCAGCACAACATGTCCCTATATCTCAGCTTTGGGATGTGGTAGGGCAACAATTACCACACCACTGTCTTTGTCAGGACCTCCCTGACACACGGTGTGGGTTTGAAGAAGATCTGAGGACGTCACATATTTCACCCAAAAAAACACTAAGGGGTACCCCTTTGTGTTTTTTTAGACTAAATTCTTGACCGTTTCAGATTTCTTCCAAACTCACGATGTTCATTAGGCAGGTCCTGACTTACACAAAGGTGTAATTATTTTCAGCCTATCTCATCCCAAAGCTGAGATATGAGGACAAACTTAACTGGGATTTTCTCTCAATAGGTTTATTGGTGTTGAATATATTGGAATTAAATTTATGAGCTTTTTATACGTCCAATAAAGCAAAATACAGATGCAATGTAGGATTGGACTGACTAGGCTTTTCTGATCGCACCCTTCTACTCTTGTGTTTACCTAGCTTCACTGGAAGTAGGAATCCCATCATGAAATTTACAGTTATACATTTTATGCAGCACAACATGTCTCTATATCTCAGTTTTGGGATGTGGTAGGGCAACAATTACGACACCACTGTCTTTGTGAGGACCTCCCTGTCACACGGTGTGGGGTTGAAGAAGATCTGAGGAGGTCACATATTTTACCCAAAAAAACACTAAGGGGTACCCCTTTGTGTTTTTTTAGACTAAATTTTTGACCGTTTCAGATTTCTTCCAAACTCACAATGTTCATTAGGCAGGTCCTGACTTACACAAAGGTGTAATTATTTTCAGCCTATCTCATCCCAAAGCTGAGATATGAGGACAAACTTAACTGGGATTTTCTCTCAATAGGTTTATTGGTATTGAATATATTGGAATTAAATTTATGAGCTTTTTATACGTCCAATAAAGCAAAATACAGATGCAATGTAGGATATATTGGACTGACTAGGCTTTTCTGATCGCACCTTTCTACTCTTGTGTTTACCTAGCTTCACTGGAAGTAGGAATCCCATCATGAAATTTACAGTTATACATTTTATGCAGCACAACATGTCCCTATATCTCAGTTTTGGGATGTGGTAGGGCAAAAATTACGACACCACTGTCTTTGTGAGGACCTCCCTGTCACATGGTGTGGGGTTGAAGAAGATCTGAGGAGGTCACATATTTCACCCAAAAAAACACTAAGGGGTACCCCTTTGTGTTTTTTTAGACTAAATTCTTGACCGTTTCAGATTTCTTCCAAACTCACGATGTTGATTAAGCAGGTCCTGACTTACACAGTGGTGTGATTATTTTCAGCCTATCTCATCCCAAAGCTGAGATATGATGACTAACGTAACTTGGATTTTCTCTCAATAGGTTTATTAGTGTTGAATATATTGGAATTAAATTTATGAGCTTGTTATATGTCCAATAAAGCAAAATACAGATGCAATGTAGGATATATTGGACTGACTAGGCTTTTCTGATCGCACCCTTCTACTCTTGTGTTTACCTAGCTTCACTGGAAGTAGGAATCCCATCATGAAATTTACAGTTATACATTTTATGCAGCACAACATGTCCCTATATCTCAGCTTTGGGATGTGGTAGGGCAACAATTACCACACCACTGTCTTTGTCAGGACCTCCCTGACACACGGTGTGGGTTTGAAGAAGATCTGAGGAGGTCACATATTTCACCCAAAAAAACACTAAGGGGTACCCCTTTGTGTTTTTTTAGACTAAATTTTTGACCGTTTCAGATTTCTTCCAAACTCACGATGTTGATTAAGCAGGTCCTGACTTACACAGTGGTGTGATTATTTTCAGCCTATCTCATCCCAAAGCTGAGATATGAGGATTAAGCAGGTCCTGACTTACACAGTGGTGTGATTATTTTCAGCCTATCTCATCCCAAAGCTGAGATATGATGACTAACGTAACTTGGATTTTCTCTCAATAGGTTTATTGGTATTGAATATATTGGAATTAAATTTATGAGCTTCTTATACGTCCAATAAAGCAAAATACAGATGCAATGTAGGATATATTGGACTGACTAGGCTTTTCTGATCGCACCCTTCTACTCTTGTGTTTACCTAGCTTCACTGGAAGTAGGAATCCCATCATGAAATTTACAGTTATACATTTTATGCAGCACAACATGTCCCTATATCTCAGCTTTGGGATGTGGTAGGGCAACAATTACCACACCACTGTCTTTGTCAGGACCTCTCTGACACACGGTGTGGGTTTGAAGAAGATCTGAGGAGGTCACATATTTCACCCAAAAAAAAAACTAAGGGGTACCCCTTTGTGTTTTTTTAGACTAAATTTTTGACCGTCTCAGATTTCTTTCAAACTCACGATGTTGATTAGGCAGGTCCTGACTTACACAAAGGTGTGATTATTTTCAGCCTATCTCATGCCAAATCTGAGATATGAGGACAAACTTAACTGGGATTTTCTCTCAATAGGTTTATTGGTCTTGAATATATTGGAATTTAATTCATGAGCTTTTTATACGTCCAATAAAGCAAAATACAGATGCAATGTAGGATATATTGGACTGACTAGGCTTTTCTGATCGCACCCTTCTACTCTTGTGTTTACCTAGCTTCACTGGAGGTAGGAATCCCATCATGAAATTTACAGTTATACATTTTATGCAGCACAACATGTCCCTATATCTCAGCTTTGGGATGTGGTAGGGCAACAATTACCACACCACTGTCTTTGTCAGGACCTCCCTGACACACGGTGTGGGTTTGAAGAAGATCTGAGGAGGTCACATATTTCACCCAAAAAAACACTAAGGGGTACCCCTTTGTGTTTTTTTAGACTAAATTTTTGACCGTCTCAGATTTCTTCCAAACTCACGATGTTCATTAGGCAGGTCCTGACTTATACAAAGGTGTAATTATTTTCAGCCTATCTCATCCCAAAGCTGAGATATGAGGACAAACTTAACTGGGATTTTCTCTCAATAGGTTTATTGGTGTTGAATATATTGGAATTAAATTTATGAGCTTTTTATACGTCCAATAAAGCAAAATACAGATGCAATGTAGGATATATTGGACTGACTAGGCTTTTCTGATCGCACCCTTCTACTCTTGTGTTTACCTAGCTTCACTGGAAGTAGGAATTCCATCATGAAATTTACAGTTATACATTTTATGCAGCACAACATGTCTCTATATCTCAGCTTTGGGATGTGGTAGGGCAACAATTACGACACCACTGTCTTTGTGAGGACCTCCCTGTCACACAGTGTGGGGTTGAAGAAGATCTGAGGAGGTCACATATTTCACCCAAAAAAACACTAAGGGGTACCCCTTTGTGTTTTTTTAGACTAAATTTTTGACCGTTTCAGATTTCTTCCAAACTCACGATGTTGATTAAGCAGGTCCTGACTTACACAAAGGTGTGATTATTTTCAGCCTATCTCATCCCAAATCTGAGATATGAGGACAAACTTAACTGGCATTTTCTCTCAATAGGTTTATTGGTCTTGATTATATTGGAATTAAATTTATGAGCTTTTTATATGTCCAATAAAGCAAAATACAGATGCAATGTAGGATATATTGGACTGACTAGGCTTTTCTGATCGCACCCTTCTACTCTTGTGTTTACCTAGCTTCACTGGAAGTAGGAATCCCATCATGAAATTTACAGTTATACATTTTATGCAGCACAACATGTCCCTATATCTCAGCTTTGGGATGTGGTAGGGCAACAATTACCACACCACTGTCGTCGTCAGGACCTCCCTGACACACGGTGTGGGTTTGAAGAAGATCTGAGGAGGTCACATATTTCACCCAAAAAAAAAAACTAAGGAGTACCCCTTTGTGTTTTTTTAGACTAAATTTTTGACCGTCTCAGATTTCTTTCAAACTCACGATGTTGATTAGGCAGGTCCTGACTTACACAAAGGTGTGATTATTTTCAGCCTATCTCATCCCAAATCTGAGATGTGAGGACAAACTTAACTGGGATTTTCTCTCAATAGGTTTATTGGTCTTGAATATATTGGAATTTAATTCATGAGCTTTTTATACGTCCAATAAAGCAAAATACAGATGCAATGTAGGATATATTGGACTGACTAGGCTTTTCTGACCGCACCCTTCTACTCTTGTGTTTACCTAGCTTCACTGGAAGTAGGAATCCCATCATGAAATTTACAGTTATACATTTTATGCAGCACAACATGTCTCTATATCTCAGTTTTGGGATGTGGTAGGGCAACAATTACGACACCACTGTCTTTGTCAGGACCTCCCTGTCACACGGTGTGGGGTTGAAGAAGATCTGAGGAGGTCACATATTTCACCCAAAAAAACACTAAGGGGTACCCCTTTGTGTTTTTTTAGACTAAATTTTTGACCGTTTCAGATTTCTTCCAAACTCACGATGTTGATTAAGCAGGTCCTGACTTACACAGTGGTGTGATTATTTTCAGCCTATCTCATCCCAAAGCTGAGATATGATGACTTACGTAACTTGGATTTTCTCTCAATAGGTTTATTGGTATTGAATATATTGGAATTAAATTTATGAGCTTCTTATACGTCCAATAAAGCAAAATACAGATGCAATGTAGGATATATTGGACTGACTAGGCTTTTATGATCGAACCCTTCTACCCTTGTGTTTACCTAGCTTCACTGGAAGTAGGAATCCCATCATGAAATTTACAGTTATACATTTTATGCAGCACAACATGTCCCTATATCTCAGCTTTGGGATGTGGTAGGGCAACAATTACCACACCACTGTCTTCGTCAGGACCTCTCTGACACACGGTGTGGGTTTGAAGAAGATCTGAGGAGGTCACATATTTCACCCAAAAAAAAAACTAAGGGGTACCCCTTTGTGTTTTTTTAGACTAAATTTTTGACCGTCTCAGATTTCTTCCAAACTCACGATGTTCATTAGGCAGGTCCTGACTTACACAAAGGTGTAATTATTTTCAACCTATCTCATCCCAAATCTGAGATATGAGGACAAATTTAACTGGGATTTTCTCTCAATTGGTTTATTGGTGTTGAATATATTGGAATTAAATTTATGAGCTTTTTATACGTCCAATAAAGCAAAATACAGATGCAATGTAGGATTGGACTGACTAGGCTTTTCTGATCGCACCCTTCTACTCTTGTGTTTACCTAGCTTCACTGGAAGTAGGAATCCCATCATGAAATTTACAGTTATACATTTTATGCAGCACAACATGTCTCTATATCTCAGTTTTGGGATGTGGTAGGGCAACAATTACGACACCACTGTCTTTGTGAGGACCTCCCTGTCACACGGTGTGGGGTTGAAGAAGATCTGAGGAGGTCACATATTTCACCCAAAAAAACACTAAGGGGTACCCCTTTGTGTTTTTTTAGACTAAATTTTTGACCGTTTCAGATTTCTTCCAAACTCACGATGTTCATTAAGCAGGTCCTGACTTACACAGTGATGTGATTATTTTCAGCCTATCTCATCCCAAAGCTGAGATATGATGACTAACGTAACTTGGATTTTCTCTCAATAGGTTTATTGGTATTGAATATATTGGAATTAAATTTATGAGCTTTTTATATGTCCAATAAAGCAAAATACAGTTGCAATGTAGGATATATTGGACTGACTAGGCTTTTCTGATCGCACCCTTCTACTCTTGTGTTTACCTAGCTTCACTGGAAGTAGGAATCCCATCATGAAATTTACAGTTATACATTTTATGCAGCACAACATGTCCCTATATCTCAGTTTTGGGATGTGGTAGGGCAACAATTACGACACCACTGTCTTTGTGAGGACCTCCCTGTCACATGGTGTGGGTTTGAAGAAGATCTGAGGAGGTCACATATTTCACCCAAAAAAACACAAAGGGGTACCCCTTTGTGTTTTTTTAGACTAAATTTTTGACCGTTTCAGATTTCTTCCAAACTCACGATGTTGATTAAGCAGGTCCTGACTTACACAGTGGTGTGATTATTTTCAGCCTATCTCATCCCAAAGCTGAGATATGATGACTAACATAACTTGGATTTTCTCTCAATAGGTTTATTGGTGTTGAATATATTGGAATTAAATTTATGAGCTTGTTATATGTCCAATAAAGCAAAATACAGATGCAATGTAGGATATATTGGACTGACTAGGCTTTTCTGATCGCACCCTTCTACTCTTGTGTTTACCTAGCTTCACTGGAAGTAGGAATCCCATCATGAAATTTACAGTTATACATTTTATGCAGCACAACATGTCCCTATATCTCAGCTTTGGGATGTGGTAGGGCAACAATTACCACACCACTGTCTTTGTCAGGACCTCCCTGACACACGGTGTGGGTTTGAAGAAGATCTGAGGACGTCACATATTTCACCCAAAAAAACACTAAGGGGTACCCCTTTGTGTTTTTTTAGACTAAATTCTTGACCGTTTCAGATTTCTTCCAAACTCACGATGTTCATTAGGCAGGTCCTGACTTACACAAAGGTGTAATTATTTTCAGCCTATCTCATCCCAAAGCTGAGATATGAGGACAAACTTAACTGGGATTTTCTCTCAATAGGTTTATTGGTGTTGAATATATTGGAATTAAATTTATGAGCTTTTTATACGTCCAATAAAGCAAAATACAGATGCAATGTAGGATTGGACTGACTAGGCTTTTCTGATCGCACCCTTCTACTCTTGTGTTTACCTAGCTTCACTGGAAGTAGGAATCCCATCATGAAATTTACAGTTATACATTTTATGCAGCACAACATGTCTCTATATCTCAGTTTTGGGATGTGGTAGGGCAACAATTACGACACCACTGTCTTTGTGAGGACCTCCCTGTCACACGGTGTGGGGTTGAAGAAGATCTGAGGAGGTCACATATTTTACCCAAAAAAACACTAAGGGGTACCCCTTTGTGTTTTTTTAGACTAAATTTTTGACCGTTTCAGATTTCTTCCAAACTCACAATGTTCATTAGGCAGGTCCTGACTTACACAAAGGTGTAATTATTTTCAGCCTATCTCATCCCAAAGCTGAGATATGAGGACAAACTTAACTGGGATTTTCTCTCAATAGGTTTATTGGTATTGAATATATTGGAATTAAATTTATGAGCTTTTTATACGTCCAATAAAGCAAAATACAGATGCAATGTAGGATATATTGGACTGACTAGGCTTTTCTGATCGCACCTTTCTACTCTTGTGTTTACCTAGCTTCACTGGAAGTAGGAATCCCATCATGAAATTTACAGTTATACATTTTATGCAGCACAACATGTCCCTATATCTCAGTTTTGGGATGTGGTAGGGCAAAAATTACGACACCACTGTCTTTGTGAGGACCTCCCTGTCACATGGTGTGGGGTTGAAGAAGATCTGAGGAGGTCACATATTTCACCCAAAAAAACACTAAGGGGTACCCCTTTGTGTTTTTTTAGACTAAATTCTTGACCGTTTCAGATTTCTTCCAAACTCACGATGTTGATTAAGCAGGTCCTGACTTACACAGTGGTGTGATTATTTTCAGCCTATCTCATCCCAAAGCTGAGATATGATGACTAACGTAACTTGGATTTTCTCTCAATAGGTTTATTAGTGTTGAATATATTGGAATTAAATTTATGAGCTTGTTATATGTCCAATAAAGCAAAATACAGATGCAATGTAGGATATATTGGACTGACTAGGCTTTTCTGATCGCACCCTTCTACTCTTGTGTTTACCTAGCTTCACTGGAAGTAGGAATCCCATCATGAAATTTACAGTTATACATTTTATGCAGCACAACATGTCCCTATATCTCAGCTTTGGGATGTGGTAGGGCAACAATTACCACACCACTGTCTTTGTCAGGACCTCCCTGACACACGGTGTGGGTTTGAAGAAGATCTGAGGAGGTCACATATTTCACCCAAAAAAACACTAAGGGGTACCCCTATGTGTTTTTTTAGACTAAATTTTTGACCGTCTCAAATTTCTTCCAAATTCACGATGTTCATTAGGCAGGTCCTGACTTATACAAAGGTGTAATTATTTTCAGCCTATCTCATCCCAAAGCTGAGATATGAGGACAAACTTAACTGGGATTTTCTCTCAATAGGTTTATTGGTGTTGAATATATTGGAATTAAATTTATGAGCTTTTTATACGTCCAATAAAGCAAAATACAGATGCAATGTAGGATATATTGGACTGACTAGGCTTTTCTGATCGCACCCTTCTACTCTTGTGTTTACCTAGCTTCACTGGAAGTAGGAATCCCATCATGAAATTTACAGTTATACATTTTATGCAGCACAACATGTCCCTATATCTCAGTTTTGGGATGTGGTAGGGCAACAATTACGACACCACTGTCTTTGTCAGGACCTCCCTGTCACACGGTGTGGGGTTGAAGAAGATCTGAGGAGGTCACATATTTCACCCAAAAAAACACTAAGGGGTACCCCTTTGTGTTTTTTTAGACTAAATTTTTGACCGTTTCAGATTTCTTCCAAACTCACGATGTTGATTAAGCAGGTCCTGACTTACACAGTGGTGTGATTATTTTCAGCCTATCTCATCCCAAAGCTGAGATATGATGACTTACGTAACTTGGATTTTCTCTCAATAGGTTTATTGGTATTGAATATATTGGAATTAAATTTATGAGCTTCTTATACGTCCAATAAAGCAAAATACAGATGCAATGTAGGATATATTGGACTGACTAGGCTTTTCTGATCGAACCCTTCTACCCTTGTGTTTACCTAGCTTCACTGGAAGTAGGAATCCCATCATGAAATTTACAGTTATACATTTTATGCAGCACAACATGTCCCTATATCTCAGCTTTGGGATGTGGTAGGGCAACAATTACCACACCACTGTCTTCGTCAGGACCTCTCTGACACACGGTGTGGGTTTGAAGAAGATCTGAGGAGGTCACATATTTCACCCAAAAAAAAAACTAAGGGGTACCCCTTTGTGTTTTTTTAGACTAAATTTTTGACCGTCTCAGATTTCTTCCAAACTCACGATGTTCATTAGGCAGGTCCTGACTTACACAAAGGTGTAATTATTTTCAACCTATCTCATCCCAAATCTGAGATATGAGGACAAATTTAACTGGGATTTTCTCTCAATTGGTTTATTGGTGTTGAATATATTGGAATTAAATTTATGAGCTTTTTATACGTCCAATAAAGCAAAATACAGATGCAATGTAGGATTGGACTGACTAGGCTTTTCTGATCGCACCCTTCTACTCTTGTGTTTACCTAGCTTCACTGGAAGTAGGAATCCCATCATGAAATTTACAGTTATACATTTTATGCAGCACAACATGTCTCTATATCTCAGTTTTGGGATGTGGTAGGGCAACAATTACGACACCACTGTCTTTGTGAGGACCTCCCTGTCACACGGTGTGGGGTTGAAGAAGATCTGAGGAGGTCACATATTTCACCCAAAAAAACACTAAGGGGTACCCCTTTGTGTTTTTTTAGACTAAATTTTTGACCGTTTCAGATTTCTTCCAAACTCACGATGTTCATTAAGCAGGTCCTGACTTACACAGTGATGTGATTATTTTCAGCCTATCTCATCCCAAAGCTGAGATATGATGACTAACGTAACTTGGATTTTCTCTCAATAGGTTTATTGGTATTGAATATATTGGAATTAAATTTATGAGCTTTTTATATGTCCAATAAAGCAAAATACAGTTGCAATGTAGGATATATTGGACTGACTAGGCTTTTCTGATCGCACCCTTCTACTCTTGTGTTTACCTAGCTTCACTGGAAGTAGGAATCCCATCATGAAATTTACAGTTATACATTTTATGCAGCACAACATGTCCCTATATCTCAGTTTTGGGATGTGGTAGGGCAACAATTACGACACCACTGTCTTTGTGAGGACCTCCCTGTCACATGGTGTGGGTTTGAAGAAGATCTGAGGAGGTCACATATTTCACCCAAAAAAACACAAAGGGGTACCCCTTTGTGTTTTTTTAGACTAAATTTTTGACCGTTTCAGATTTCTTCCAAACTCACGATGTTGATTAAGCAGGTCCTGACTTACACAGTGGTGTGATTATTTTCAGCCTATCTCATCCCAAAGCTGAGATATGATGACTAACATAACTTGGATTTTCTCTCAATAGGTTTATTGGTGTTGAATATATTGGAATTAAATTTATGAGCTTGTTATATGTCCAATAAAGCAAAATACAGATGCAATGTAGGATATATTGGACTGACTAGGCTTTTCTGATCGCACCCTTCTACTCTTGTGTTTACCTAGCTTCACTGGAAGTAGGAATCCCATCATGAAATTTACAGTTATACATTTTATGCAGCACAACATGTCCCTATATCTCAGCTTTGGGATGTGGTAGGGCAACAATTACCACACCACTGTCTTTGTCAGGACCTCCCTGACACACGGTGTGGGTTTGAAGAAGATCTGAGGACGTCACATATTTCACCCAAAAAAACACTAAGGGGTACCCCTTTGTGTTTTTTTAGACTAAATTCTTGACCGTTTCAGATTTCTTCCAAACTCACGATGTTCATTAGGCAGGTCCTGACTTACACAAAGGTGTAATTATTTTCAGCCTATCTCATCCCAAAGCTGAGATATGAGGACAAACTTAACTGGGATTTTCTCTCAATAGGTTTATTGGTGTTGAATATATTGGAATTAAATTTATGAGCTTTTTATACGTCCAATAAAGCAAAATACAGATGCAATGTAGGATTGGACTGACTAGGCTTTTCTGATCGCACCCTTCTACTCTTGTGTTTACCTAGCTTCACTGGAAGTAGGAATCCCATCATGAAATTTACAGTTATACATTTTATGCAGCACAACATGTCTCTATATCTCAGTTTTGGGATGTGGTAGGGCAACAATTACGACACCACTGTCTTTGTGAGGACCTCCCTGTCACACGGTGTGGGGTTGAAGAAGATCTGAGGAGGTCACATATTTTACCCAAAAAAACACTAAGGGGTACCCCTTTGTGTTTTTTTAGACTAAATTTTTGACCGTTTCAGATTTCTTCCAAACTCACAATGTTCATTAGGCAGGTCCTGACTTACACAAAGGTGTAATTATTTTCAGCCTATCTCATCCCAAAGCTGAGATATGAGGACAAACTTAACTGGGATTTTCTCTCAATAGGTTTATTGGTATTGAATATATTGGAATTAAATTTATGAGCTTTTTATACGTCCAATAAAGCAAAATACAGATGCAATGTAGGATATATTGGACTGACTAGGCTTTTCTGATCGCACCTTTCTACTCTTGTGTTTACCTAGCTTCACTGGAAGTAGGAATCCCATCATGAAATTTACAGTTATACATTTTATGCAGCACAACATGTCCCTATATCTCAGTTTTGGGATGTGGTAGGGCAAAAATTACGACACCACTGTCTTTGTGAGGACCTCCCTGTCACATGGTGTGGGGTTGAAGAAGATCTGAGGAGGTCACATATTTCACCCAAAAAAACACTAAGGGGTACCCCTTTGTGTTTTTTTAGACTAAATTCTTGACCGTTTCAGATTTCTTCCAAACTCACGATGTTGATTAAGCAGGTCCTGACTTACACAGTGGTGTGATTATTTTCAGCCTATCTCATCCCAAAGCTGAGATATGATGACTAACGTAACTTGGATTTTCTCTCAATAGGTTTATTAGTGTTGAATATATTGGAATTAAATTTATGAGCTTGTTATATGTCCAATAAAGCAAAATACAGATGCAATGTAGGATATATTGGACTGACTAGGCTTTTCTGATCGCACCCTTCTACTCTTGTGTTTACCTAGCTTCACTGGAAGTAGGAATCCCATCATGAAATTTACAGTTATACATTTTATGCAGCACAACATGTCCCTATATCTCAGCTTTGGGATGTGGTAGGGCAACAATTACCACACCACTGTCTTTGTCAGGACCTCCCTGACACACGGTGTGGGTTTGAAGAAGATCTGAGGAGGTCACATATTTCACCCAAAAAAACACTAAGGGGTACCCCTATGTGTTTTTTTAGACTAAATTTTTGACCGTCTCAAATTTCTTCCAAATTCACGATGTTCATTAGGCAGGTCCTGACTTATACAAAGGTGTAATTATTTTCAGCCTATCTCATCCCAAAGCTGAGATATGAGGACAAACTTAACTGGGATTTTCTCTCAATAGGTTTATTGGTGTTGAATATATTGGAATTAAATTTATGAGCTTTTTATACGTCCAATAAAGCAAAATACAGATGCAATGTAGGATATATTGGACTGACTAGGCTTTTCTGATCGCACCCTTCTACTCTTGTGTTTACCTAGCTTCACTGGAAGTAGGAATCCCATCATGAAATTTACAGTTATACATTTTATGCAGCACAACATGTCCCTATATCTCAGTTTTGGGATGTGGTAGGGCAACAATTACGACACCACTGTCTTTGTGAGGACCTCCCTGTCACATGGTGTGGGGTTGAAGAAGATCTGAGGAGGTCACATATTTCACCCAAAAAAACACAAAGGGGTACCCCTCTGTGTTTTTTTAGACTAAATTTTTGACCGTTTCAGATTTCTTCCAAACTCACGATGTTGATTAAGCAGGTCCTGACTTACACAGTGGTGTGATTATTTTCAGCCTATCTCATCCCAAAGCTGAGATATGATGACTAACATAACTTGGATTTTCTCTCAATAGGTTTATTGGTGTTGAATATATTGGAATTAAATTTATGAGCTTGTTATATGTCCAATAAAGCAAAATACAGATGCAATGTAGGATATATTGGACTGACTAGGCTTTTCTGATCGCACCCTTCTACTCTTGTGTTTACCTAGCTTCACTGGAAGTAGGAATCCCATCATGAAATTTACAGTTATACATTTTATGCAGCACAACATGTCCCTATATCTCAGCTTTGGGATGTGGTAGGGCAACAATTACCACACCACTGTCTTTGTCAGGACCTCCCTGACACACGGTGTGGGTTTGAAGAAGATCTGAGGACGTCACATATTTCACCCAAAAAAACACTAAGAGGTACCCCTTTGTGTTTTTTTAGACTAAATTTTTGACCATCTCAGATTTCTTCCAAACTCACGATGTTGATTAGGCAGGTCCTGACTTACACAAAGGTGTGATTATTTTCAGCCTATCTCGTCCCAAAGCTGAGATATGAGGTCTAACGTAAGTGGGATTTTCTCTCAATAGGTTTATTTGTGTTGAATATATTGGAATTAAATTTATGAGCTTGTTATACATCCAATAAAGAAAAATACAGATGCAATGTAGGATATATTGGACTGACTAGGCTTTTCTGATCGCACCCTTCTTCTCGTGTTTACCTAGCTTCACTGTAAGTAGGAATCCCATCATGAAATTTACAGTTATTAATTTTATGCAGCACAGCATGTCCCTATATCTTAGCTTTGGGATGTGGTAGGGCAAAAATTACCACACCACTGTTTTCGTCAGGACCTCTCTGACACACGGTGTGGGTTTGAAGAAGAGCTGAGGAGGTCACATATTTCACCCAAAAAAACACTAAGAGGTACCCCTTTGTGTTTTTTTAGACAAAATTTTTGACCATCTCAGATTTCTTCCAAACTCACGATGTTGATTAGGCAGGTCCTGACTTACACAAAGGTGTGATTATTTTCAGCCTATCTCGTCCCAAAGCTGAGATATGAGGACAAACTGGACTGGGATTTTCTCTCAATAGGTTTATTGGTGTTGAATATATTGGAATTAAATTCGTGAGCTTTTTATACGTCCAATAAAGCAAAATACAGATGCAATGTAGGATATATTGGACTGACTAGGGTTTTCTGATCGCACCCTTCTACTCATGTGTTTACCTAGCTTCACTGGAAGTAGGAATCCCATCATGAAATTTACAGTTATACATTTTATGCAGCACAACATGTCCCTATATCTCAGCTCTGGGATGTGGTAGGGCAACAATTACCACACCACTGTCTACGTCAGGACCTCCCTGACACACGGTGTGGGTTTGAAGAAGATCTGAAGAGGTCACATATTTCACCCAAAAAAACACTAAGGGGTACCCCTTTGTGTTTTTTCAGTCTAAATTTTTGACCGTCTCAGATTTCTTCCAAATTCACGATGTTCATTAGGCAGGTCCTGACTTACACAAAGGTGTGATTATTTTTTGCCTATCTCATCCCAAAGCTGAGATATGAGGACAAACTGAACTGGGATTTTCTCTCAATAGGTTTATTGGTGTTGAATATATTGGAATTAAATTCGTGAGCTTTTTATACGTCCAATAAAGCAAAATACAGATGCAATGTAGGATATATTGGACTGACTAGGGTTTTCTGATCGCACCCTTCTACTCATGTGTTTACCTAGCTTCACTGGAAGTAGGAATCCCATCATGAAATTTACAGTTATACATTTTATGCAGCACAACATGTCCCTATATCTCAGCTCTGGGATGTGGTAGGGCAACAATTACCACACCACTGTCTTCGTCAGGACCTCCCTGACACACGGTGTGGGTTTGAAGAAGATCTGAAGAGGTCACATATTTCACCCAAAAAACACTAAGGGGTACCCCTTTGTGTTTTTTCAGACTAAATTATTGACCGTCTCAGATTTCTTCCAAACTCATGATGTTGATTAGGCAGGTCCTGACTTACACAAAGGTGTGATTATTTTTAGCCTATCTCATCCCAAAGCTGAGATATGAGGACAAACTTAACTGGGATTTTCTCTCAATAGGTTTATTGGTGTTGAATATATTGGAATTAAATTTATGAGCTTTTTATACATCCAATAAAGCAAAATACAGATGCAATGTAGGATATATTGGACTGACTAGGCTTTTCTGATCGCACCCTTCTACTCATGTGTTTACCTAGCTTCACTGGAAGTAGGAATCCCATCATGAAATTTACAGTTATTAATTTTATGCAGCACAGCATGTCCCTATATCTTAGCTTTGGGATGTGGTAGACAAAAATTACCACACCACTGTCTTCGTCAGGACCTCTCTGACACACGGTGTGTGTTTGAAGAAGATCTGAGGAGGTCACATATTTCACTCAAAAAAACACTAAGGGGTACCCCTTTGTGTTTTTTTAGACTAAATTTTTGACCGTCTCAGATTTCTTCCAAACTCACGATGTTGATTAGGCAGGTCCTGACTTACACAAAGGTGTGATTATTTTCTGCCTAACTCATCCCAAAGCTGAGATATGAGGACAAACTTAACTGGGATTTTCTCTCAATAGGTTTATTTGTGTTGAATATATTGGAATTAAATTTATGAGCTTGTTTTACGTCCAATAAAGCAAAATACAGATGCAATGTAGGATATATTGGACTGACTAGGCTATTCTGATCGCACCCTTCTACTCATGTGTTTACCTAGCTTCACTGGAAGTAGGAATCCCATCATGAAATTTACAGTTATACATTTTATGCAGCACAACATGTCCCTATATATTAGCTTTGGGATGTGGTAGGGCAAGAATTACCACACCATTGTCTTCGTCAGGACCTCTCTGACACACGGTGTGGGTTTGAAGAAGATCTGAAGAGGTCACATATTTCACCCAAAAAAACACTAAGGGGTACCCCTTTGTGTTTTATTAGACTAAATTTTTGACCATCTCAGATTTCTTCCACACTCACGATGTTGATTAGGCAGGTCCTGACTTACACAAAGGTGTGATTATTTTCAGCCTAACTCATCCCAAAGCTGAGATATGAGGACAAACTTAACTGGGATTTTCTCTCAATAGGTTTATTTGTGTTGAATATATTGGAATTAAATTTATAAGCTTGTTTTACGTCCAATAAAGCAAAATACAGATGCAATGTAGGATATATTGGACTGACTAGGCTTTTCTGATCGCACCCTTCTACTCATGTGTTTACCTAGCTTCACTGGAAGTAGGAATCCCATCATGAAATTTACAGTTATACATTTTATGCAGCACAACATGTCCCTATATCTTAGCTTTGGGATGTGGTAGGACAAAAATTACCACACCACTGTTTTCGTCAGGACCTCTCTGACACACGGTGTGGGTTTGAAGAAGAGCTGAGGAGGTCACATATTTCACCCAAAAAAACACTAAGAGGTACCCCTTTGTGTTTTTTTAGACTAAATTTTTGACCATCTCAGATTTCTTCCAAACTCACGATGTTGATTAGGCAGGTCCTGACTTACACAAAGGTGTGATTATTTTCAGCCTATCTCGTCCCAAAGCTGAGATATGAGGACAAACTTAACTGGGATTTTCTCTTAATAGTTTTATTGGTGTTGATTATATTGGAATTAAATTTATGAGCTTTTTATACATCCAATAAAGCAAAATACAGATGCAATGTAGGATATATTGGACTGACTAGGCTATTCTGATCGCACCCTTCTACTCATGTGTTTACCTAGCTTCACTGGAAGTAGGAATCCCATCATGAAATTTACAGTTATACATTTTATGCAGCACAGCATGTCCCTATATCTTAGCTTTGGGATGTGGTAGGACAAAAATTACCACACCACTGTCTTCGTCAGGACCTCCCTGACACACGGTGTGGGTTTGAACAAGATCTGAAGAGGTCACATATTTCACCCAAAAAAACACTAAGGGGTACCCCTTTGTGTTTTTTCAGACTAAATTTTTGACCGTCTCAGATTTCTTCCAAACTCACGATGTTGATTATGCAGGTCCTGACTTACACAAAGGTGTGATTATTTCCAGCCTATCTCATCCCAAAGCTGAGATATGAGGCCTAACGTAAGTGGGATTTTCTCTCAATAGGTTTATTTGTGTTGAATATATTGGAATTAAATTTATGAGCTTCTTATACATCCAATAAAGAAAAATACAGATGCAATGTAGGATATATTGGACTGACTAGGCTTTTCTGATCACACCCTTCTTCTCATGTGTTTACCTAGCTTCACTGTAAGTAGGAATCCCATCATGAAATTTACAGTTATTAATTTTATGCAGCACAGCATGTCCCTATATCTTAGCTTTGGGATGTGGTAGGGCAACAATTACCACACCATTGTCTTCGTCAGGACCTCTCTGACACACGGTGTGGGTTTGAAGAAGATCTGAAGAGGTCACATATTTCACCCAAAAAAACACTAAGGGGTACCCCTTTGTGTTTTTTTAGACTAAATTTTTGACCATCTCAGATTTCTTCCACACTCACGATGTTGATTAGGCAGGTCCTGACTTACACAAAGGTGTGATTATTTTCAGCCTATCTCGTCCCAAAGCTGAGATATGAGGACAAACTTAACTGGGATTTTCTCTTAATAGGTTTATTGGTGTTGAATATATTGGAATTAAATTTATGAGCTTTTTATACATCCAATAAAGCAAAATACAGATGCAATGTAGGATATATTGGACTGACTAGGCTATTCTGATCGCACCCTTCTACTCATGTGTTTACCTAGCTTCACTGGAAGTAGGAATCCCATCATGAAATTTACAGTTATTAATTTTATGCAGCACAGCATGTCCCTATATCTTAGCTTTGGGATGTGGTAGGACAAAAATTACCACACCACTGTCTTCGTCAGGACCTCCCTGACACACGGTGTGGGTTTGAACAAGATCTGAAGAGGTCACATATTTCACCCAAAAAAACACTAAGGGGTACCCCTTTGTGTTTTTTTAGACTAAATTTTTGACCATCTCAGATTTCTTCCACACTCACGATGTTGATTAGGCAGGTCCTGACTTACACAAAGGTGTGATTATTTTCAGCCTATCTCGTCCCAAAGCTGAGATATGAGGACAAACTTAACTGGGATTTTCTCTCAATAGGTTTATTGGTGTTGAATATATTGGAATTAAATTTATGAGCTTTTTATACATCCAATAAAGCAAAATACAGATGCAATGTAGGATATATTGGACTGACTAGGCTTTTCTGATCGCACCCTTCTACTCATGTGTTTACCTAGCTTCACTGGAAGTAGGAATCCCATCATGAAATTTACAGTTATACATTTTATGCAGCACAACATGTCCCTATATATTAGCTTTGGGATGTGGTAGGGCAACAATTACCACACCATTGTCTTCGTCAGGACCTCTCTGACACACGGTGTGGGTTTGAAGAAGATCTGAAGAGGTCACATATTTCACCCAAAAAAACACTAAGGGGTACCCCTTTGTGTTTTTTTAGACTAAATTTTTGACCATCTCAGATTTCTTCCACACTCACGATGTTGATTAGGCAGGTCCTGACTTACACAAAGGTGTGATTATTTTCAGCCTATCTCGTCCCAAAGCTGAGATATGAGGACAAACTTAACTGGGATTTTCTCTTAATAGGTTTATTGGTGTTGATTATATTGGAATTAAATTTATGAGCTTTTTATACATCCAATAAAGCAAAATACAGATGCAATGTAGGATATATTGGACTGACTAGGCTATTCTGATCGCACCCTTCTACTCATGTGTTTACCTAGCTTCACTGGAAGTAGGAATCCCATCATGAAATTTACAGTTATTAATTTTATGCAGCACAGCATGTCCCTATATCTTAGCTTTGGGATGTGGTAGGACAAAAATTACCACACCACTGTCTTCGTCAGGACCTCCCTGACACACGGTGTGGGTTTGAACAAGATCTGAAGAGGTCACATATTTCACCCAAAAAAACACTAAGGGGTACCCCTTTGTGTTTTTTCAGACTAAATTTTTGACCGTCTCAGATTTCTTCCAAACTCACGATGTTGATTAGGCAGGTCCTGACTTACACAAAGGTGTGATTATTTCCAGCCTATCTCATTCCAAAGCTGAGATATGAGGTCTAACGTAAGTGGGATTTTCTCTCAATAGGTTTATTTGTGTTGAATATATTGGAATTAAATTTATGAGCTTGTTATACATCCAGTAAAGAAAAATACAGATGCAATGTAGGATATATTGGACTGACTAGGCTTTTCTGATCGCACCCTTCTTCTCATGTGTTTACCTAGCTTCACTGTAAGTAGGAATCCCATCATGAAATTTACAGTTATTAATTTTATGCAGCACAGCATGTCCCTATATCTTAGCTTTGGGATGTGGTAGGGCAAAAATTACCACACCACTGTTTTCGTCAGGACCTCTCTGACACACGGTGTGGGTTTGAAGAAGAGCTGAGGAGGTCACATATTTCACCCAAAAAAACACTAAGAGGTACCCCTTTGTGTTTTTTTAGACTAAATTTTTGACCATCTCAGATTTCTTCCAAACTCACGATGTTGATTAGGCAGGTCCTGACTTACACAAAGGTGTGATTATTTTCAGCTTATCTTGTCCCAAAACTGAGATATGAGGACAAACTTAACTGGGATTTTCTCTTAATAGGTTTATTGGTGTTGAATATATTGGAATTAAATTTATGAGCTTGTTATACATCCAATAAAGCAAAATACAGATGCAATGTAGGATATATTGGACTGACTAGGCTATTCTGATCGCACCCTTCTACTCATGTGTTTACCTAGCTTCACTGGAAGTAGGAATCCCATCATGAAATTTACAGTTATTAATTTTATGCAGCACAGCATGTCCCTATATCTTAGCTTTGGGATGTGGTAGGACAAAAATTACCACACCACTGTCTTCGTCAGGACCTCCCTGACACACGGTGTGGGTTTGAACAAGATCTGAAGAGGTCACATATTTCACCCAAAAAAACACTAAGGGGTACCCCTTTGTGTTTTTTCAGACTAAATTTTTGACCGTCTCAGATTTCTTCCAAACTCACGATGTTGATTAGGCAGGTCCTGACTTACACAAAGGTGTGATTATTTCCAGCCTATCTCATTCCAAAGCTGAGATATGAGGTCTAACGTAAGTGGGATTTTCTCTCAATAGGTTTATTTGTGTTGAATATATTGGAATTAAATTTATGAGCTTGTTATACATCCAGTAAAGAAAAATACAGATGCAATGTAGGATATATTGGACTGACTAGGCTTTTCTGATCGCACCCTTCTTCTCATGTGTTTACCTAGCTTCACTGTAAGTAGGAATCCCATCATGAAATTTACAGTTATTAATTTTATGCAGCACAGCATGTCCCTATATCTTAGCTTTGGGATGTGGTAGGGCAAAAATTACCACACCCCTGTTTTCGTCAGGACCTCTCTGACACACGGTGTGGGTTTGAAGAAGAGCTGAGGAGGTCACATATTTCACCCAAAAAAACACTAAGAGGTACCCCTTTGTGTTTTTTTAGACTAAATTTTTGACCATCTCAGATTTCTTCCAAACTCACGATGTTGATTAGGCAGGTCCTGACTTACACAAAGGTGTGATTATTTTCAGCCTATCTCGTCCCAAAGCTGAGATATGAGGACAAACTGAACTGGGATTTTCTCTCAATAGGTTTATTGGTGTTGAATATATTGGAATTAAATTCGTGAGCTTTTTATACGTCCAATAAAGCAAAATACAGATGCAATGTAGGATATATTGGACTGACTAGGGTTTTCTGATCGCACCCTTCTACTCATGTGTTTACCTAGCTTCACTGGAAGTAGGAATCCCATCATGAAATTTACAGTTATACATTTTATGCAGCACAACATGTCCCTATATCTCAGCTCTGGGATGTGGTAGGGCAACAATTACCACACCACTGTCTACGTCAGGACCTCCCTGACACACGGTGTGGGTTTGAAGAAGATCTGAAGAGGTCACATATTTCACCCAAAAAAACACTAAGGGGTACCCCTTTGTGTTTTTTCAGTCTAAATTTTTGACCGTCTCAGATTTCTTCCAAACTCACGATGTTCATTAGGCAGGTCCTGACTTACACAAAGGTGTGATTATTTTCAGCCTATCTCATCCCAAAGCTGAGATATGAGGACAAACTGAACTGGGATTTTCTCTCAATAGGTTTATTGGTGTTGAATATATTGGAATTAAATTCGTGAGCTTTTTATACGTCCAATAAAGCAAAATACAGATGCAATGTAGGATATATTGGACTGACTAGGGTTTTCTGATCGCACCCTTCTACTCATGTGTTAACCTAGCTTCACTGGAAGTAGGAATCCCATCATGAAATTTACAGTTATACATTTTATGCAGCACAACATGTCCCTATATCTCAGCTCTGGGATGTGGTAGGGCAACAATTACCACACCACTGTCTTCGTCAGGACCTCCCTGACACACGGTGTGGGTTTGAAGAAGATCTGAAGAGGTCACATATTTCACCCAAAAAAACACTAAGGGGTACCCCTTTGTGTTTTTTCAGACTAAATTTTTGACCGTCTCAGATTTCTTCCAAACTCACGATGTTGATTAGGCAGGTCCTGACTTACACAAAGGTGTGATTATTTCCAGCCTATCTCATTCCAAAGCTGAGATATGAGGTCTAACGTAAGTGGGATTTTCTCTCAATAGGTTTATTTGTGTTGAATATATTGGAATTAAATTTATGAGCTTGTTATACATCCAGTAAAGAAAAATACAGATGCAATGTAGGATATATTGGACTGACTAGGCTTTTCTGATCGCACCCTTCTTCTCATGTGTTTACCTAGCTTCACTGTAAGTAGGAATCCCATCATGAAATTTACAGTTATTAATTTTATGCAGCACAACATGTCCCTATATCTCAGCTCTGGGATGTGGTAGGGCAAAAATTACCACACCACTGTCTACGTCAGGACCTCCCTGACACACGGTGTGGGTTTGAAGAAGATCTGAAGAGGTCACATATTTCACCCAAAAAAACACTAAGGGGTACCCCTTTGTGTTTTTTCAGTCTAAATTTTTGACCGTCTCAGATTTCTTCCAAACTCACGATGTTCATTAGGCAGGTCCTGACTTACACAAAGGTGTGATTATTTTCAGCCTATCTCATCCCAAAGCTGAGATATGAGGACAAACTGAACTGGGATTTTCTCTCAATAGGTTTATTGGTGTTGAATATATTGGAATTAAATTCGTGAGCTTTTTATACGTCCAATAAAGCAAAATACAGATGCAATGTAGGATATATTGGACTGACTAGGGTTTTCTGATCGCACCCTTCTACTCATGTGTTTACCTAGCTTCACTGGAAGTAGGAATCCCATCATGAAATTTACAGTTATACATTTTATGCAGCACAACATGTCCCTATATCTCAGCTCTGGGATGTGGTAGGGCAACAATTACCACACCACTGTCTTCGTCAGGACCTCCCTGACACACGGTGTGGGTTTGAAGAAGATCTGAAGAGGTCACATATTTCACCCAAAAAAACACTAAGGGGTACCCCTTTGTGTTTTTTCAGACTAAATTATTGACCGTCTCAGATTTCTTCCAAACTCATGATGTTGATTAGGCAGGTCCTGACTTACACAAAGGTGTGATTATTTTTAGCCTATCTCATCCCAAAGCTGAGATATGAGGACAAACTTAACTGGGATTTTCTCTCAATAGGTTTATTGGTGTTGAATATATTGGAATTAAATTTATGAGCTTTTTATACATCCAATAAAGCAAAATACAGATGCAATGTAGGATATATTGGACTGACTAGGCTTTTCTGATCGCACCCTTCTACTCATGTGTTTACCTAGCTTCACTGGAAGTAGGAATCCCATCATGAAATTTACAGTTATTAATTTTATGCAGCACAGCATGTCCCTATATCTTAGCTTTGGGATGTGGTAGACAAAATATACCACACCACTGTCTTCGTCAGGACCTCTCTGACACACGGTGTGTGTTTGAAGAAGATCTGAGGAGGTCACATATTTCACTCAAAAAAACACTAAGGGGTACCCCTTTGTGTTTTTTTAGACTAAATTTTTGACCGTCTCAGATTTCTTCCAAACTCACGATGTTGATTAGGCAGGTCCTGACTTACACAAAGGTGTGATTATTTTCAGCCTAACTCATCCCAAAGCTGAGGTATGAGGACAAACTTAACTGGGATTTTCTCTCAATAGGTTTATTTGTGTTGAATATATTGGAATTAAATTTATGAGCTTGTTTTACGTCCAATAAAGCAAAATACAGATGCAATGTAGGATATATTGGACTGACTAGGCTTTTCTGATCGCACCCTTCTACTCATGTGTTTACCTAGCTTCACTGGAAGTAGGAATCCCATCATGAAATTTACAGTTATACATTTTATGCAGCACAACATGTCCCTATATCTCAGCTCTGGGATGTGGTAGGGCAACAATTACCACACCACTGTCTACGTCAGGACCTCCCTGACACACGGTGTGGGTTTGAAGAAGATCTGAAGAGGTCACATATTTCACCCAAAAAAACACTAAGGGGTACCCCTTTGTGTTTTTTCAGTCTAAATTTTTGACCGTCTCAGATTTCTTCCAAACTCACGATGTTCATTAGGCAGGTCCTGACTTACACAAAGGTGTGATTATTTTCAGCCTATCTCATCCCAAAGCTGAGATATGAGGACAAACTGAACTGGGATTTTCTCTCAATAGGTTTATTGGTGTTGAATATATTGGAATTAAATTCGTGAGCTTTTTATACGTCCAATAAAGCAAAATACAGATGCAATGTAGGATATATTGGACTGACTAGGGTTTTCTGATCGCACCCTTCTACTCATGTGTTAACCTAGCTTCACTGGAAGTAGGAATCCCATCATGAAATTTACAGTTATACATTTTATGCAGCACAACATGTCCCTATATCTCAGCTCTGGGATGTGGTAGGGCAACAATTACCACACCACTGTCTTCGTCAGGACCTCCCTGACACACGGTGTGGGTTTGAAGAAGATCTGAAGAGGTCACATATTTCACCCAAAAAAACACTAAGGGGTACCCCTTTGTGTTTTTTCAGACTAAATTTTTGACCGTCTCAGATTTCTTCCAAACTCACGATGTTGATTAGGCAGGTCCTGACTTACACAAAGGTGTGATTATTTCCAGCCTATCTCATTCCAAAGCTGAGATATGAGGTCTAACGTAAGTGGGATTTTCTCTCAATAGGTTTATTTGTGTTGAATATATTGGAATTAAATTTATGAGCTTGTTATACATCCAGTAAAGAAAAATACAGATGCAATGTAGGATATATTGGACTGACTAGGCTTTTCTGATCGCACCCTTCTTCTCATGTGTTTACCTAGCTTCACTGTAAGTAGGAATCCCATCATGAAATTTACAGTTATTAATTTTATGCAGCACAACATGTCCCTATATCTCAGCTCTGGGATGTGGTAGGGCAAAAATTACCACACCCCTGTTTTCGTCAGGACCTCTCTGACACACGGTGTGGGTTTGAAGAAGAGCTGAGGAGGTCACATATTTCACCCAAAAAAACACTAAGAGGTACCCCTTTGTGTTTTTTTAGACTAAATTTTTGACCATCTCAGATTTCTTCCAAACTCACGATGTTGATTAGGCAGGTCCTGACTTACACAAAGGTGTGATTATTTTCAGCCTAACTCATCCCAAAGCTGAGGTATGAGGACAAACTTAACTGGGATTTTCTCTCAATAGGTTTATTTGTGTTGAATATATTGGAATTAAATTTATGAGCTTGTTTTACGTCCAATAAAGCAAAATACAGATGCAATGTAGGATATATTGGACTGACTAGGCTTTTCTGATCGCACCCTTCTACTCATGTGTTTACCTAGCTTCACTGGAAGTAGGAATCCCATCATGAAATTTACAGTTATACATTTTATGCAGCACAACATGTCCCTATATATTAGCTTTGGGATGTGGTAGGGCAACAATTACCACACCATTGTCTTCGTCAGGACCTCTCTGACACACGGTGTGGGTTTGTAGAAGATCTGAAGAGGTCACATATTTCACCCAAAAAAACACTAAGGGGTACCCCTTTGTGTTTTTTTAGACTAAATTTTTGACCATCTCAGATTTCTTCCACACTCACGATGTTGATTAGGCAGGTCCTGACTTACACAAAGGTGTGATTATTTTCAGCCTATCTCGTCCCAAAGCTGAGATATGAGGACAAACTTAACTGGGATTTTCTCTTAATAGGTTTATTGGTGTTGAATATATTGGAATTAAATTTATGAGCTTTTTATACATCCAATAAAGCAAAATACAGATGCAATGTAGGATATATTGGACTGACTAGGGTTTTCTGATCGCACCCTTCTACTCATGTGTTTACCTAGCTTCACTGGAAGTAGGAATCCCATCATGAAATTTACAGTTATTAATTTTATGCAGCACAGCATGTCCCTATATCTTAGCTTTGGGATGTGGTAGGACAAAAATTACCACACCACTGTCTTCGTCAGGACCTCCCTGACACACGGTGTGGGTTTGAACAAGATCTGAAGAGGTCACATATTTCACCCAAAAAAACACTAAGGGGTACCCCTTTGTGTTTTTTCAGACTAAATTTTTGACCGTCTCAGATTTCTTCCAAACTCACGATGTTGATTAGGCAGGTCCTGACTTACACAAAGGTGTGATTATTTCCAGCCTATCTCATTCCAAAGCTGAGATATGAGGTCTAACGTAAGTGGGATTTTCTCTCAATAGGTTTATTTGTGTTGAATATATTGGAATTAAATTTATGAGCTTGTTATACATCCAGTAAAGAAAAATACAGATGCAATGTAGGATATATTGGACTGACTAGGCTTTTCTGATCGCACCCTTCTTCTCATGTGTTTACCTAGCTTCACTGTAAGTAGGAATCCCATCATGAAATTTACAGTTATTAATTTTATGCAGCACAGCATGTCCCTATATCTTAGCTTTGGGATGTGGTAGGGCAAAAATTACCACACCCCTGTTTTCGTCAGGACCTCTCTGACACACGGTGTGGGTTTGAAGAAGAGCTGAGGAGGTCACATATTTCACCCAAAAAAACACTAAGAGGTACCCCTTTGTGTTTTTTTAGACTAAATTTTTGACCATCTCAGATTTCTTCCAAACTCACGATGTTGATTAGGCAGGTCCTGACTTACACAAAGGTGTGATTATTTTCAGCCTATCTCGTCCCAAAGCTGAGATATGAGGACAAACTGAACTGGGATTTTCTCTCAATAGGTTTATTGGTGTTGAATATATTGGAATTAAATTCGTGAGCTTTTTATACGTCCAATAAAGCAAAATACAGATGCAATGTAGGATATATTGGACTGACTAGGGTTTTCTGATCGCACCCTTCTACTCATGTGTTTACCTAGCTTCACTGGAAGTAGGAATCCCATCATGAAATTTACAGTTATACATTTTATGCAGCACAACATGTCCCTATATCTCAGCTCTGGGATGTGGTAGGGCAACAATTACCACACCACTGTCTACGTCAGGACCTCCCTGACACACGGTGTGGGTTTGAAGAAGATCTGAAGAGGTCACATATTTCACCCAAAAAAACACTAAGGGGTACCCCTTTGTGTTTTTTCAGTCTAAATTTTTGACCGTCTCAGATTTCTTCCAAACTCACGATGTTCATTAGGCAGGTCCTGACTTACACAAAGGTGTGATTATTTTCAGCCTATCTCATCCCAAAGCTGAGATATGAGGACAAACTGAACTGGGATTTTCTCTCAATAGGTTTATTGGTGTTGAATATATTGGAATTAAATTCGTGAGCTTTTTATACGTCCAATAAAGCAAAATACAGATGCAATGTAGGATATATTGGACTGACTAGGGTTTTCTGATCGCACCCTTCTACTCATGTGTTAACCTAGCTTCACTGGAAGTAGGAATCCCATCATGAAATTTACAGTTATACATTTTATGCAGCACAACATGTCCCTATATCTCAGCTCTGGGATGTGGTAGGGCAACAATTACCACACCACTGTCTTCGTCAGGACCTCCCTGACACACGGTGTGGGTTTGAAGAAGATCTGAAGAGGTCACATATTTCACCCAAAAAAACACTAAGGGGTACCCCTTTGTGTTTTTTCAGACTAAATTTTTGACCGTCTCAGATTTCTTCCAAACTCACGATGTTGATTAGGCAGGTCCTGACTTACACAAAGGTGTGATTATTTCCAGCCTATCTCATTCCAAAGCTGAGATATGAGGTCTAACGTAAGTGGGATTTTCTCTCAATAGGTTTATTTGTGTTGAATATATTGGAATTAAATTTATGAGCTTGTTATACATCCAGTAAAGAAAAATACAGATGCAATGTAGGATATATTGGACTGACTAGGCTTTTCTGATCGCACCCTTCTTCTCATGTGTTTACCTAGCTTCACTGTAAGTAGGAATCCCATCATGAAATTTACAGTTATTAATTTTATGCAGCACAACATGTCCCTATATCTCAGCTCTGGGATGTGGTAGGGCAAAAATTACCACACCACTGTCTACGTCAGGACCTCCCTGACACACGGTGTGGGTTTGAAGAAGATCTGAAGAGGTCACATATTTCACCCAAAAAAACACTAAGGGGTACCCCTTTGTGTTTTTTCAGTCTAAATTTTTGACCGTCTCAGATTTCTTCCAAACTCACGATGTTCATTAGGCAGGTCCTGACTTACACAAAGGTGTGATTATTTTCAGCCTATCTCATCCCAAAGCTGAGATATGAGGACAAACTGAACTGGGATTTTCTCTCAATAGGTTTATTGGTGTTGAATATATTGGAATTAAATTCGTGAGCTTTTTATACGTCCAATAAAGCAAAATACAGATGCAATGTAGGATATATTGGACTGACTAGGGTTTTCTGATCGCACCCTTCTACTCATGTGTTTACCTAGCTTCACTGGAAGTAGGAATCCCATCATGAAATTTACAGTTATACATTTTATGCAGCACAACATGTCCCTATATCTCAGCTCTGGGATGTGGTAGGGCAACAATTACCACACCACTGTCTTCGTCAGGACCTCCCTGACACACGGTGTGGGTTTGAAGAAGATCTGAAGAGGTCACATATTTCACCCAAAAAAACACTAAGGGGTACCCCTTTGTGTTTTTTCAGACTAAATTATTGACCGTCTCAGATTTCTTCCAAACTCATGATGTTGATTAGGCAGGTCCTGACTTACACAAAGGTGTGATTATTTTTAGCCTATCTCATCCCAAAGCTGAGATATGAGGACAAACTTAACTGGGATTTTCTCTCAATAGGTTTATTGGTGTTGAATATATTGGAATTAAATTTATGAGCTTTTTATACATCCAATAAAGCAAAATACAGATGCAATGTAGGATATATTGGACTGACTAGGCTTTTCTGATCGCACCCTTCTACTCATGTGTTTACCTAGCTTCACTGGAAGTAGGAATCCCATCATGAAATTTACAGTTATTAATTTTATGCAGCACAGCATGTCCCTATATCTTAGCTTTGGGATGTGGTAGACAAAATATACCACACCACTGTCTTCGTCAGGACCTCTCTGACACACGGTGTGTGTTTGAAGAAGATCTGAGGAGGTCACATATTTCACTCAAAAAAACACTAAGGGGTACCCCTTTGTGTTTTTTTAGACTAAATTTTTGACCGTCTCAGATTTCTTCCAAACTCACGATGTTGATTAGGCAGGTCCTGACTTACACAAAGGTGTGATTATTTTCAGCCTAACTCATCCCAAAGCTGAGGTATGAGGACAAACTTAACTGGGATTTTCTCTCAATAGGTTTATTTGTGTTGAATATATTGGAATTAAATTTATGAGCTTGTTTTACGTCCAATAAAGCAAAATACAGATGCAATGTAGGATATATTGGACTGACTAGGCTTTTCTGATCGCACCCTTCTACTCATGTGTTTACCTAGCTTCACTGGAAGTAGGAATCCCATCATGAAATTTACAGTTATACATTTTATGCAGCACAACATGTCCCTATATATTAGCTTTGGGATGTGGTAGGGCAACAATTACCACACCATTGTCTTCGTCAGGACCTCTCTGACACACGGTGTGGGTTTGTAGAAGATCTGAAGAGGTCACATATTTCACCCAAAAAAACACTAAGGGGTACCCCTTTGTGTTTTTTTAGACTAAATTTTTGACCATCTCAGATTTCTTCCACACTCACGATGTTGATTAGGCAGGTCCTGACTTACACAAAGGTGTGATTATTTTCAGCCTATCTCGTCCCAAAGCTGAGATATGAGGACAAACTTAACTGGGATTTTCTCTTAATAGGTTTATTGGTGTTGAATATATTGGAATTAAATTTATGAGCTTTTTATACATCCAATAAAGCAAAATACAGATGCAATGTAGGATATATTGGACTGACTAGGGTTTTCTGATCGCACCCTTCTACTCATGTGTTTACCTAGCTTCACTGGAAGTAGGAATCCCATCATGAAATTTACAGTTATTAATTTTATGCAGCACAGCATGTCCCTATATCTTAGCTTTGGGATGTGGTAGGACAAAAATTACCACACCACTGTCTTCGTCAGGACCTCCCTGACACACGGTGTGGGTTTGAACAAGATCTGAAGAGGTCACATATTTCACCCAAAAAAACACTAAGGGGTACCCCTTTGTGTTTTTTCAGACTAAATTTTTGACCGTCTCAGATTTCTTCCAAACTCACGATGTTGATTAGGCAGGTCCTGACTTACACAAAGGTGTGATTATTTTCAGCCTATCTCATCCCAAAGCTGAGATATGAGGTCTAACGTAAGTGGGATTTTCTCTCAATAGGTTTATTTGTGTTGAATATATTGGAATTAAATTTATGAGCTTGTTATACATCCAGTAAAGAAAAATACAGATGCAATGTAGGATATATTGGACTGACTAGGCTTTTCTGATCGCACCCTTCTTCTCATGTGTTTACCTAGCTTCACTGTAAGTAGGAATCCCATCATGAAATTTACAGTTATTAATTTTATGCAGCACAGCATGTCCCTATATCTTAGCTTTGGGATGTGGTAGGGCAAAAATTACCACACCACTGTTTTCGTCAGGACCTCTCTGACACACGGTGTGGGTTTGAAGAAGAGCTGAGGAGGTCACATATTTCACCCAAAAAAACACTAAGAGGTACCCCTTTGTGTTTTTTTAGACTAAATTTTTGACCATCTCAGATTTCTTCCAAACTCACGATGTTGTTTAGGCAGGTCCTGACTTACACAAAGGTGTGATTATTTTCAGCCTATCTCGTCCCAAAGCTGAGATATGAGGACAAACTGAACTGGGATTTTCTCTCAATAGGTTTATTGGTGTTGAATATATTGGAATTAAATTCGTGAGCTTTTTATACGTCCAATAAAGCAAAATACAGATGCAATGTAGGATATATTGGACTGACTAGGGTTTTCTGATCGCACCCTTCTACTCATGTGTTTACCTAGCTTCACTGGAAGTAGGAATCCCATCATGAAATTTACAGTTATACATTTTATGCAGCACAACATGTCCCTATATCTCAGCTCTGGGATGTGGTAGGGCAACAATTACCACACCACTGTCTTCGTCAGGACCTCCCTGACACACGGTGTGGGTTTGAAGAAGATCTGAAGAGGTCACATATTTCACCCAAAAAAACACTAAGGGGTACCCCTTTGTGTTTTTTCAGACTAAATTATTGACCGTCTCAGATTTCTTCCAAACTCATGATGTTGATTAGGCAGGTCCTGACTTACACAAAGGTGTGATTATTTTTAGCCTATCTCATCCCAAAGCTGAGATATGAGGACAAACTTAACTGGGATTTTCTCTCAATAGGTTTATTGGTGTTGAATATATTGGAATTAAATTTATGAGCTTTTTATACATCCAATAAAGCAAAATACAGATGCAATGTAGGATATATTGGACTGACTAGGCTTTTCTGATCGCACCCTTCTACTCATGTGTTTACCTAGCTTCACTGGAAGTAGGAATCCCATCATGAAATTTACAGTTATTAATTTTATGCAGCACAGCATGTCCCTATATCTTAGCTTTGGGATGTGGTAGACAAAAATTACCACACCACTGTCTTCGTCAGGACCTCTCTGACACACGGTGTGTGTTTGAAGAAGATCTGAGGAGGTCACATATTTCACTCAAAAAAACACTAAGGGGTACCCCTTTGTGTTTTTTTAGACTAAATTTTTGACCGTCTCAGATTTCTTCCAAACTCACGATGTTGATTAGGCAGGTCCTGACTTACACAAAGGTGTGATTATTTTCAGCCTAACTCATCCCAAAGCTGAGGTATGAGGACAAACTTAACTGGGATTTTCTCTCAATAGGTTTATTTGTGTTGAATATATTGGAATTAAATTTATGAGCTTGTTTTACGTCCAATAAAGCAAAATACAGATGCAATGTAGGATATATTGGACTGACTAGGCTTTTCTGATCGCACCCTTCTACTCATGTGTTTACCTAGCTTCACTGGAAGTAGGAATCCCATCATGAAATTTACAGTTATACATTTTATGCAGCACAACATGTCCCTATATATTAGCTTTGGGATGTGGTAGGGCAACAATTACCACACCATTGTCTTCGTCAGGACCTCTCTGACACACGGTGTGGGTTTGAAGAAGATCTGAAGAGGTCACATATTTCACCCAAAAAAACACTAAGGGGTACCCCTTTGTGTTTTTTTAGACTAAATTTTTGACCATCTCAGATTTCTTCCACACTCACGATGTTGATTAGGCAGGTCCTGACTTACACAAAGGTGTGATTATTTTCAGCCTATCTCGTCCCAAAGCTGAGATATGAGGACAAACTTAACTGGGATTTTCTCTTAATAGGTTTATTGGTGTTGAATATATTGGAATTAAATTTATGAGCTTTTTATACATCCAATAAAGCAAAATACAGATGCAATGTAGGATATATTGGACTGACTAGGCTATTCTGATCGCACCCTTCTACTCATGTGTTTACCTAGCTTCACTGGAAGTAGGAATCCCATCATGAAATTTACAGTTATTAATTTTATGCAGCACAGCATGTCCCTATATCTTAGCTTTGGGATGTGGTAGGACAAAAATTACCACACCACTGTCTTCGTCAGGACCTCCCTGACACACGGTGTGGGTTTGAACAAGATCTGAAGAGGTCACATATTTCACCCAAAAAAACACTAAGGGGTACCCCTTTGTGTTTTTTCAGACTAAATTTTTGACCGTCTCAGATTTCTTCCAAACTCACGATGTTGATTAGGCAGGTCCTGACTTACACAAAGGTGTGATTATTTCCAGCCTATCTCATTCCAAAGCTGAGATATGAGGTCTAACGTAAGTGGGATTTTCTCTCAATAGGTTTATTTGTGTTGAATATATTGGAATTAAATTTATGAGCTTGTTATACATCCAGTAAAGAAAAATACAGATGCAATGTAGGATATATTGGACTGACTAGGCTTTTCTGATCGCACCCTTCTTCTCATGTGTTTACCTAGCTTCACTGTAAGTAGGAATCCCATCATGAAATTTACAGTTATTAATTTTATGCAGCACAGCATGTCCCTATATCTTAGCTTTGGGATGTGGTAGGGCAAAAATTACCACACCACTGTTTTCGTCAGGACCTCTCTGACACACGGTGTGGGTTTGAAGAAGAGCTGAGGAGGTCACATATTTCACCCAAAAAAACACTAAGAGGTACCCCTTTGTGTTTTTTTAGACTAAATTTTTGACCATCTCAGATTTCTTCCAAACTCACGATGTTGATTAGGCAGGTCCTGACTTACACAAAGGTGTGATTATTTTCAGCTTATCTTGTCCCAAAACTGAGATATGAGGACAAACTTAACTGGGATTTTCTCTTAATAGGTTTATTGGTGTTGAATATATTGGAATTAAATTTATGAGCTTGTTATACATCCAATAAAGCAAAATACAGATGCAATGTAGGATATATTGGACTGACTAGGCTATTCTGATCGCACCCTTCTACTCATGTGTTTACCTAGCTTCACTGGAAGTAGGAATCCCATCATGAAATTTACAGTTATTAATTTTATGCAGCACAGCATGTCCCTATATCTTAGCTTTGGGATGTGGTAGGACAAAAATTACCACACCACTGTCTTCGTCAGGACCTCCCTGACACACGGTGTGGGTTTGAACAAGATCTGAAGAGGTCACATATTTCACCCAAAAAAACACTAAGGGGTACCCCTTTGTGTTTTTTCAGACTAAATTTTTGACCGTCTCAGATTTCTTCCAAACTCACGATGTTGATTAGGCAGGTCCTGACTTACACAAAGGTGTGATTATTTCCAGCCTATCTCATTCCAAAGCTGAGATATGAGGTCTAACGTAAGTGGGATTTTCTCTCAATAGGTTTATTTGTGTTGAATATATTGGAATTAAATTTATGAGCTTGTTATACATCCAGTAAAGAAAAATACAGATGCAATGTAGGATATATTGGACTGACTAGGCTTTTCTGATCGCACCCTTCTTCTCATGTGTTTACCTAGCTTCACTGTAAGTAGGAATCCCATCATGAAATTTACAGTTATTAATTTTATGCAGCACAGCATGTCCCTATATCTTAGCTTTGGGATGTGGTAGGGCAAAAATTACCACACCCCTGTTTTCGTCAGGACCTCTCTGACACACGGTGTGGGTTTGAAGAAGAGCTGAGGAGGTCACATATTTCACCCAAAAAAACACTAAGAGGTACCCCTTTGTGTTTTTTTAGACTAAATTTTTGACCATCTCAGATTTCTTCCAAACTCACGATGTTGATTAGGCAGGTCCTGACTTACACAAAGGTGTGATTATTTTCAGCCTATCTCGTCCCAAAGCTGAGATATGAGGACAAACTGAACTGGGATTTTCTCTCAATAGGTTTATTGGTGTTGAATATATTGGAATTAAATTCGTGAGCTTTTTATACGTCCAATAAAGCAAAATACAGATGCAATGTAGGATATATTGGACTGACTAGGGTTTTCTGATCGCACCCTTCTACTCATGTGTTTACCTAGCTTCACTGGAAGTAGGAATCCCATCATGAAATTTACAGTTATACATTTTATGCAGCACAACATGTCCCTATATCTCAGCTCTGGGATGTGGTAGGGCAACAATTACCACACCACTGTCTACGTCAGGACCTCCCTGACACACGGTGTGGGTTTGAAGAAGATCTGAAGAGGTCACATATTTCACCCAAAAAAACACTAAGGGGTACCCCTTTGTGTTTTTTCAGTCTAAATTTTTGACCGTCTCAGATTTCTTCCAAACTCACGATGTTCATTAGGCAGGTCCTGACTTACACAAAGGTGTGATTATTTTCAGCCTATCTCATCCCAAAGCTGAGATATGAGGACAAACTGAACTGGGATTTTCTCTCAATAGGTTTATTGGTGTTGAATATATTGGAATTAAATTCGTGAGCTTTTTATACGTCCAATAAAGCAAAATACAGATGCAATGTAGGATATATTGGACTGACTAGGGTTTTCTGATCGCACCCTTCTACTCATGTGTTAACCTAGCTTCACTGGAAGTAGGAATCCCATCATGAAATTTACAGTTATACATTTTATGCAGCACAACATGTCCCTATATCTCAGCTCTGGGATGTGGTAGGGCAACAATTACCACACCACTGTCTTCGTCAGGACCTCCCTGACACACGGTGTGGGTTTGAAGAAGATCTGAAGAGGTCACATATTTCACCCAAAAAAACACTAAGGGGTACCCCTTTGTGTTTTTTCAGACTAAATTTTTGACCGTCTCAGATTTCTTCCAAACTCACGATGTTGATTAGGCAGGTCCTGACTTACACAAAGGTGTGATTATTTCCAGCCTATCTCATTCCAAAGCTGAGATATGAGGTCTAACGTAAGTGGGATTTTCTCTCAATAGGTTTATTTGTGTTGAATATATTGGAATTAAATTTATGAGCTTGTTATACATCCAGTAAAGAAAAATACAGATGCAATGTAGGATATATTGGACTGACTAGGCTTTTCTGATCGCACCCTTCTTCTCATGTGTTTACCTAGCTTCACTGTAAGTAGGAATCCCATCATGAAATTTACAGTTATTAATTTTATGCAGCACAACATGTCCCTATATCTCAGCTCTGGGATGTGGTAGGGCAAAAATTACCACACCACTGTCTACGTCAGGACCTCCCTGACACACGGTGTGGGTTTGAAGAAGATCTGAAGAGGTCACATATTTCACCCAAAAAAACACTAAGGGGTACCCCTTTGTGTTTTTTCAGTCTAAATTTTTGACCGTCTCAGATTTCTTCCAAACTCACGATGTTCATTAGGCAGGTCCTGACTTACACAAAGGTGTGATTATTTTCAGCCTATCTCATCCCAAAGCTGAGATATGAGGACAAACTGAACTGGGATTTTCTCTCAATAGGTTTATTGGTGTTGAATATATTGGAATTAAATTTGTGAGCTTTTTATACGTCCAATAAAGCAAAATACAGATGCAATGTAGGATATATTGGACTGACTAGGGTTTTCTGATCGCACCCTTCTACTCATGTGTTTACCTAGCTTCACTGGAAGTAGGAATCCCATCATGAAATTTACAGTTATACATTTTATGCAGCACAACATGTCCCTATATCTCAGCTCTGGGATGTGGTAGGGCAACAATTACCACACCACTGTCTTCGTCAGGACCTCCCTGACACACGGTGTGGGTTTGAAGAAGATCTGAAGAGGTCACATATTTCACCCAAAAAAACACTAAGGGGTACCCCTTTGTGTTTTTTCAGACTAAATTATTGACCGTCTCAGATTTCTTCCAAACTCATGATGTTGATTAGGCAGGTCCTGACTTACACAAAGGTGTGATTATTTTTAGCCTATCTCATCCCAAAGCTGAGATATGAGGACAAACTTAACTGGGATTTTCTCTCAATAGGTTTATTGGTGTTGAATATATTGGAATTAAATTTATGAGCTTTTTATACATCCAATAAAGCAAAATACAGATGCAATGTAGGATATATTGGACTGACTAGGCTTTTCTGATCGCACCCTTCTACTCATGTGTTTACCTAGCTTCACTGGAAGTAGGAATCCCATCATGAAATTTACAGTTATTAATTTTATGCAGCACAGCATGTCCCTATATCTTAGCTTTGGGATGTGGTAGACAAAATATACCACACCACTGTCTTCGTCAGGACCTCTCTGACACACGGTGTGTGTTTGAAGAAGATCTGAGGAGGTCACATATTTCACTCAAAAAAACACTAAGGGGTACCCCTTTGTGTTTTTTTAGACTAAATTTTTGACCGTCTCAGATTTCTTCCAAACTCACGATGTTGATTAGGCAGGTCCTGACTTACACAAAGGTGTGATTATTTTCAGCCTAACTCATCCCAAAGCTGAGGTATGAGGACAAACTTAACTGGGATTTTCTCTCAATAGGTTTATTTGTGTTGAATATATTGGAATTAAATTTATGAGCTTGTTTTACGTCCAATAAAGCAAAATACAGATGCAATGTAGGATATATTGGACTGACTAGGCTTTTCTGATCGCACCCTTCTACTCATGTGTTTACCTAGCTTCACTGGAAGTAGGAATCCCATCATGAAATTTACAGTTATACATTTTATGCAGCACAACATGTCCCTATATATTAGCTTTGGGATGTGGTAGGGCAACAATTACCACACCATTGTCTTCGTCAGGACCTCTCTGACACACGGTGTGGGTTTGTAGAAGATCTGAAGAGGTCACATATTTCACCCAAAAAAACACTAAGGGGTACCCCTTTGTGTTTTTTTAGACTAAATTTTTGACCATCTCAGATTTCTTCCACACTCACGATGTTGATTAGGCAGGTCCTGACTTACACAAAGGTGTGATTATTTTCAGCCTATCTCGTCCCAAAGCTGAGATATGAGGACAAACTTAACTGGGATTTTCTCTTAATAGGTTTATTGGTGTTGAATATATTGGAATTAAATTTATGAGCTTTTTATACATCCAATAAAGCAAAATACAGATGCAATGTAGGATATATTGGACTGACTAGGGTTTTCTGATCGCACCCTTCTACTCATGTGTTTACCTAGCTTCACTGGAAGTAGGAATCCCATCATGAAATTTACAGTTATTAATTTTATGCAGCACAGCATGTCCCTATATCTTAGCTTTGGGATGTGGTAGGACAAAAATTACCACACCACTGTCTTCGTCAGGACCTCCCTGACACACGGTGTGGGTTTGAACAAGATCTGAAGAGGTCACATATTTCACCCAAAAAAACACTAAGGGGTACCCCTTTGTGTTTTTTCAGACTAAATTTTTGACCGTCTCAGATTTCTTCCAAACTCACGATGTTGATTAGGCAGGTCCTGACTTACACAAAGGTGTGATTATTTTCAGCCTATCTCATCCCAAAGCTGAGATATGAGGTCTAACGTAAGTGGGATTTTCTCTCAATAGGTTTATTTGTGTTGAATATATTGGAATTAAATTTATGAGCTTGTTATACATCCAGTAAAGAAAAATACAGATGCAATGTAGGATATATTGGACTGACTAGGCTTTTCTGATCGCACCCTTCTTCTCATGTGTTTACCTAGCTTCACTGTAAGTAGGAATCCCATCATGAAATTTACAGTTATTAATTTTATGCAGCACAGCATGTCCCTATATCTTAGCTTTGGGATGTGGTAGGGCAAAAATTACCACACCACTGTTTTCGTCAGGACCTCTCTGACACACGGTGTGGGTTTGAAGAAGAGCTGAGGAGGTCACATATTTCACCCAAAAAAACACTAAGAGGTACCCCTTTGTGTTTTTTTAGACTAAATTTTTGACCATCTCAGATTTCTTCCAAACTCACGATGTTGTTTAGGCAGGTCCTGACTTACACAAAGGTGTGATTATTTTCAGCCTATCTCGTCCCAAAGCTGAGATATGAGGACAAACTGAACTGGGATTTTCTCTCAATAGGTTTATTGGTGTTGAATATATTGGAATTAAATTCGTGAGCTTTTTATACGTCCAATAAAGCAAAATACAGATGCAATGTAGGATATATTGGACTGACTAGGGTTTTCTGATCGCACCCTTCTACTCATGTGTTTACCTAGCTTCACTGGAAGTAGGAATCCCATCATGAAATTTACAGTTATACATTTTATGCAGCACAACATGTCCCTATATCTCAGCTCTGGGATGTGGTAGGGCAACAATTACCACACCACTGTCTTCGTCAGGACCTCCCTGACACACGGTGTGGGTTTGAAGAAGATCTGAAGAGGTCACATATTTCACCCAAAAAAACACTAAGGGGTACCCCTTTGTGTTTTTTCAGACTAAATTATTGACCGTCTCAGATTTCTTCCAAACTCATGATGTTGATTAGGCAGGTCCTGACTTACACAAAGGTGTGATTATTTTTAGCCTATCTCATCCCAAAGCTGAGATATGAGGACAAACTTAACTGGGATTTTCTCTCAATAGGTTTATTGGTGTTGAATATATTGGAATTAAATTTATGAGCTTTTTATACATCCAATAAAGCAAAATACAGATGCAATGTAGGATATATTGGACTGACTAGGCTTTTCTGATCGCACCCTTCTACTCATGTGTTTACCTAGCTTCACTGGAAGTAGGAATCCCATCATGAAATTTACAGTTATTAATTTTATGCAGCACAGCATGTCCCTATATCTTAGCTTTGGGATGTGGTAGACAAAAATTACCACACCACTGTCTTCGTCAGGACCTCTCTGACACACGGTGTGTGTTTGAAGAAGATCTGAGGAGGTCACATATTTCACTCAAAAAAACACTAAGGGGTACCCCTTTGTGTTTTTTTAGACTAAATTTTTGACCGTCTCAGATTTCTTCCAAACTCACGATGTTGATTAGGCAGGTCCTGACTTACACAAAGGTGTGATTATTTTCAGCCTAACTCATCCCAAAGCTGAGGTATGAGGACAAACTTAACTGGGATTTTCTCTCAATAGGTTTATTTGTGTTGAATATATTGGAATTAAATTTATGAGCTTGTTTTACGTCCAATAAAGCAAAATACAGATGCAATGTAGGATATATTGGACTGACTAGGCTTTTCTGATCGCACCCTTCTACTCATGTGTTTACCTAGCTTCACTGGAAGTAGGAATCCCATCATGAAATTTACAGTTATACATTTTATGCAGCACAACATGTCCCTATATATTAGCTTTGGGATGTGGTAGGGCAACAATTACCACACCATTGTCTTCGTCAGGACCTCTCTGACACACGGTGTGGGTTTGAAGAAGATCTGAAGAGGTCACATATTTCACCCAAAAAAACACTAAGGGGTACCCCTTTGTGTTTTTTTAGACTAAATTTTTGACCATCTCAGATTTCTTCCACACTCACGATGTTGATTAGGCAGGTCCTGACTTACACAAAGGTGTGATTATTTTCAGCCTATCTCGTCCCAAAGCTGAGATATGAGGACAAACTTAACTGGGATTTTCTCTTAATAGGTTTATTGGTGTTGAATATATTGGAATTAAATTTATGAGCTTTTTATACATCCAATAAAGCAAAATACAGATGCAATGTAGGATATATTGGACTGACTAGGCTATTCTGATCGCACCCTTCTACTCATGTGTTTACCTAGCTTCACTGGAAGTAGGAATCCCATCATGAAATTTACAGTTATTAATTTTATGCAGCACAGCATGTCCCTATATCTTAGCTTTGGGATGTGGTAGGACAAAAATTACCACACCACTGTCTTCGTCAGGACCTCCCTGACACACGGTGTGGGTTTGAACAAGATCTGAAGAGGTCACATATTTCACCCAAAAAAACACTAAGGGGTACCCCTTTGTGTTTTTTCAGACTAAATTTTTGACCGTCTCAGATTTCTTCCAAACTCACGATGTTGATTAGGCAGGTCCTGACTTACACAAAGGTGTGATTATTTCCAGCCTATCTCATTCCAAAGCTGAGATATGAGGTCTAACGTAAGTGGGATTTTCTCTCAATAGGTTTATTTGTGTTGAATATATTGGAATTAAATTTATGAGCTTGTTATACATCCAGTAAAGAAAAATACAGATGCAATGTAGGATATATTGGACTGACTAGGCTTTTCTGATCGCACCCTTCTTCTCATGTGTTTACCTAGCTTCACTGTAAGTAGGAATCCCATCATGAAATTTACAGTTATTAATTTTATGCAGCACAGCATGTCCCTATATCTTAGCTTTGGGATGTGGTAGGGCAAAAATTACCACACCACTGTTTTCGTCAGGACCTCCCTGACACACGGTGTGGGTTTGAAGAAGAGCTGAGGAGGTCACATATTTCACCCAAAAAAACACTAAGAGGTACCCCTTTGTGTTTTTTTAGACTAAATTTTTGACCATCTCAGATTTCTTCCAAACTCACGATGTTGATTAGGCAGGTCCTGACTTACACAAAGGTGTGATTATTTTCAGCCTATCTCGTCCCAAAGCTGAGATATGAGGACAAACTTAACTGGGATTTTCTCTTAATAGGTATATTGGTGTTGAATATATTGGAATTAAATTTATGAGCTTTTTATACGTCCAATAAAGCAAAATACAGATGCAATGTAGGATGTATTGGACTGACTGGGCTATTCTGATCGCACCCTTCTACTCATGTGTTTACCTAGCTTCCCTGGAAGTAGGAATCCCATCATGAAATTTACAGTTATTAATTTTATGCAGCACAGCATGTCCCTATATCTTAGCTTTGGGATATGGTAGGACAAAAATTACCACACCACTGTCTTCGTCAGGACCTCCCTGACACACGGTGTGGGTTTGAACAAGATCTGAAGAGGTCACATATTTCACCCAAAAAAACACTAAGGGGTACCCCTTTGTGTTTTTTCAGACTAAATTTTTGACCGTCTCAGATTTCTTCCAAACTCACGATGTTGATTAGGCAGGTCCTGACTTACACAAAGGTGTGATTATTTCCAGCCTATCTCATCCCAAAGCTGAGATATGAGGTCTAACGTAAGTGGGATTTTCTCTCAATAGGTTTATTTGTGTTGAATATATTGGAATTAAATTTATGAGCTTGTTATACATCCAATAAAGAAAAATACAGATGCAATGTAGGATATATTGGACTGACTAGGCTTTTCTGATCGCACCCTTCTTCTCATGTGTTTACCTAGCTTCACTGTAAGTAGGAATCCCATCATGAAATTTACAGTTATTAATTTTATGCAGCACAGCATGTCCCTATATCTTAGCTTTGGGATGTGGTAGGGCAAAAATTACCACACCACTGTTTTCGTCAGGACCTCTCTGACACACGGTGTGGGTTTGAAGAAAAGCTGAGGAGGTCACATATTTCACCCAAAAAAACACTAAGAGGTACCCCTTTGTGTTTTTTTAGACTAAATTTTTGACCATCTCAGATTTCTTCCAAACTCACGATGTTGATTAGGCAGGTCCTGACTTACACAAAGGTGTGATTATTTTCAGCCTATCTCGTCCCAATGCTGAGATATGAGGACAAACTGAACTGGGATTTTCTCTCAATAGGTTTATTGGTGTTGAATATATTGGAATTAAATTCGTGAGCTTTTTATACGTCCAATAAAGCAAAATACAGATGCAATGTAGGATATATTGGACTGACTAGGGTTTTCTGATCGCACCCTTCTACTCATGTGTTTACCTAGCTTCACTGGAAGTAGGAATCCCATCATGAAATTTACAGTTATACATTTTATGCAGCACAACATGTCCCTATATCTCAGCTCTGGGATGTGGTAGGGCAACAATTACCACACCACTGTCTACGTCAGGATCTCCCTGACACACGGTGTGGGTTTGAAGAAGATCTGAAGAGGTCACATATTTCACCCAAAAAAACACTAAGGGGTACCCCTTTGTGTTTTTTCAGTCTAAATTTTTGACCGTCTCAGATTTCTTCCAAACTCACGATGTTCATTAGGCAGGTCCTGACTTACACAAAGGTGTGATTATTTTCAGCCTATCTCATCCCAAAGCTGAGATATGAGGACAAACTGAACTGGGATTTTCTCTCAATAGGTTTATTGGTGTTGAATATATTGGAATTAAATTCGTGAGCTTTTTATACGTCCAATAAAGCAAAATACAGATGCAATGTAGGATATATTGGACTGACTAGGGTTTTCTGATCGCACCCTTCTACTCATGTGTTTACCTAGCTTCACTGGAAGTAGGAATCCCATCATGAAATTTACAGTTATACATTTTATGCAGCACAACATGTCTTTATATCTCAGCTCTGGGATGTGGTAGGGCAACAATTACCACACCACTGTCTTCGTCAGGACCTCCCTGACACACGGTGTGGGTTTGAAGAAGATCTGAAGAGGTCACATATTTCACCCAAAAAAACACTAAGGGGTACCCCTTTGTGTTTTTTCAGACTAAATTATTGACCGTCTCAGATTTCTTCCAAACTCATGATGTTGATTAGGCAGGTCCTGACTTACACAAAGGTGTGATTATTTTTAGCCTATCTCATCCCAAAGCTGAGATATGAGGACAAACTTAACTGGGATTTTCTCTCAATAGGTTTATTGGTGTTGAATATATTGGAATTAAATTTATGAGCTTTTTATACATCCAATAAAGCAAAATACAGATGCAATGTAGGATATATTGGACTGACTAGGCTTTTCTGATCGCACCCTTCTACTCATGTGTTTACCTAGCTTCACTGGAAGTAGGAATCCCATCATGAAATTTACAGTTATTAATTTTATGCAGCACAGCATGTCCCTATATCTTAGCTTTGGGATGTGGTAGACAAAAATTACCACACCACTGTCTTCGTCAGGACCTCTCTGACACACGGTGTGTGTTTGAAGAAGATCTGAGGAGGTCACATATTTCACTCAAAAAAACACTAAGTGGTACCCCTTTGTGTTTTTTTAGACTAAATTTTTGACCGTCTCAGATTTCTTCCAAACTCACGATGTTGATTAGGCAGGTCCTGACTTACACAAAGGTGTGATTATTTTCAGCCTAACTCATCCCAAAGCTGAGATATGAGGACAAACTTAACTGGGATTTTCTCTCAATAGGTTTATTTGTGTTGAATATATTGGAATTAAATTTATGAGCTTGTTTTACGTCCAATAAAGCAAAATACAGATGCAATGTAGGATATATTGGACTGACTAGGCTTTTCTGATCGCACCCTTCTACTCATGTGTTTACCTAGCTTCACTGGAAGTAGGAATCCCATCATGAAATTTACAGTTATACATTTTATGCAGCACAACATGTCCCTATATATTAGCTTTGGGATGTGGTAGGGCAACAATTACCACACCATTGTCTTCGTCAGGACCTCTCTGACACACGGTGTGGGTTTGAAGAAGATCTGAAGAGGTCACATATTTCACCCAAAAAAAAACCAAGGGGTACCCCTTTGTGTTTTTTTAGACTAAATTTTTGACCATCTCAGATTTCTTCCACACTCACGATGTTGATTAGGCAGGTCCTGACTTACACAAAGGTGTGATTATTTTCAGCCTATCTCATCCCAAAGCTGAGATATGAGGACAAACTTAACTGGGATTTTCTCTCAATAGGTTTATTGGTGTTGAATATATTGGAATTAAATTTATGAGCTTGTTATACGTCCAATAAAGCAAAATACAGATGCAATGTAGGATATATTGGACTGACTAGGCTTTTCTGATCGCACCCTTCTACTCATGTGTTTACCTAGCTTCACTGGAAGTAGGAATCCCATCATGAAATTTACAGTTATTAATTTTATGCAGCAAAGCATGTCCCTATATCTTAGCTTTGGGATGTGGTAGGACAAAAATTACCACACCACTGTTTTCGTCAGGACCTCTCTGACACACGGTGTGGGTTTGAAGAAGAGCTGAGGAGGTCACATATTTAACCCAAAAAAACACTAAGAGGTACCCCTTTGTGTTTTTTTAGACTAAATTTTTGACCATCTCAGATTTCTTCCAAACTCACGATGTTGATTAGGCAGGTCCTGACTTACACAAAGGTGTGATTATTTTCAGCCTATCTCGTCCCAAAGCTGAGATATGAGGTCTAACGTAAGTGGGATTTTCTCTCAATAGGTTTATTTGTGTTGAATATATTGGAATTAAATTTATGAGCTTGTTATACATCCAGTAAAGAAAAATACAGATGCAATGTAGGATATATTGGACTGACTAGGCTTTTCTGATCGCACCCTTCTTCTCATGTGTTTACCTAGCTTCACTGTAAGTAGGAATCCCATCATGAAATTTACAGTTATTAATTTTATGCAGCACAGCATGTCCCTATATCTTAGCTTTGGGATGTGGTAGGGCAAAAATTACCACACCACTGTTTTCGTCAGGACCTCTCTGACACACGGTGTGGGTTTGAAGAAGAGCTGAGGAGGTCACATATTTCACCCAAAAAAACACTAAGAGGTACCCCTTTGTGTTTTTTTAGACTAAATTTTTGACCATCTCAGATTTCTTCCAAACTCACGATGTTGATTAGGCAGGTCCTGACTTACACAAAGGTGTGATTATTTTCAGCCTATCTCGTCCCAAAGCTGAGATATGAGGACAAACTTAACTGGGATTTTCTCTTAATAGGTATATTGGTGTTGAATATATTGGAATTAAATTTATGAGCTTTTTATACGTCCAATAAAGCAAAATACAGATGCAATGTAGGATGTATTGGACTGACTAGGCTTTTCTGATCACACCCTTCTACTCATGTGTTTACCTAACTTCACTGGAAGTAGGAATCCCATCATGAAATTTACAGTTATACATCTTATGCAGCACAGCATGTCCCTATAATTTAGCTTTGGGATGTGGTAGGGCAACAATTACCACACCACTGTCTTCGTCAGGACCTCCCTGACACACGGTGTGGGATTGAACAAGATCTGAAGAGGTCACATATTTCACCCAAAAAAACACTAAGGGGTACCCCTTTGTGTTTTTTCAGTCTAAATTTTTGACCGTCTCAGATTTCTTCCAAACTCACGATGTTGATTAGGCAGGTCCTGACTTACACAAAGGTGTGATTATTTTCAGCCTATCTCATCCCAAAGCTGAGATATGAGGACAAACTGAACTGGGATTTTCTCTCAATAGGTTTATTGGTGTTGAATATATTGGAATTAAATTCGTGAGCTTTTTATACGTCCAATAAAGCAAAATACAGATGCAATGTAGGATATATTGGACTGACTAGGCTTTTCTGATCGCACCCTTCTACTCATGTGTTTACCTAGCTTCACTGGAAGTAGGAATCCCATCATGAAATTTACAGTTATACATTTTATGCAGCACAACATGTCCCTATATCTCAGCTCTGGGATGTGGTAGGGCAACAATTACCACACCACTGTCTTCGTCAGGACCTCCCTGACACACGGTGTGGGTTTGAAGAAGATCTGAAGAGGTCACATATTTCACCCAAAAAAACACTAAGGGGTACCCCTTTGTGTTTTTTCAGACTAAATTTTTGACCGTCTCAGATTTCTTCCAAACTCACGATGTTGATTAGGCAGGTCCTGACTTACACAAAGGTGTGATTATTTCCAGCCTATCTCATTCCAAAGCTGAGATATGAGGTCTAACGTAAGTGGGATTTTCTCTCAATAGGTTTATTTGTGTTGAATATATTGGAATTAAATTTATGAGCTTGTTATACATCCAGTAAAGAAAAATACAGATGCAATGTAGGATATATTGGACTGACTAGGCTTTTCTGATCGCACCCTTCTTCTCATGTGTTTACCTAGCTTCACTGTAAGTAGGAATCCCATCATGAAATTTACAGTTATTAATTTTATGCAGCACAGCATGTCCCTATATCTTAGCTTTGGGATGTGGTAGGGCAAAAATTACCACACCACTGTTTTCGTCAGGACCTCTCTGACACACGGTGTGGGTTTGAAGAAGAGCTGAGGAGGTCACATATTTCACCCAAAAAAACACTAAGAGGTACCCCTTTGTGTTTTTTTAGACTAAATTTTTGACCATCTCAGATTTCTTCCAAACTCACGATGTTGATTAGGCAGGTCCTGACTTACACAAAGGTGTGATTATTTTCAGCCTATCTCGTCCCAAAGCTGAGATATGAGGACAAACTTAACTGGGATTTTCTCTTAATAGGTATATTGGTGTTGAATATATTGGAATTAAATTTATGAGGTTTTTATACGTCCAATAAAGCAAAATACAGATGCAATGTAGGATGTATTGGACTGACTAGGCTTTTCTGATCACACCCTTCTACTCATGTGTTTACCTAGCTTCACTGGAAGTAGGAATCCCATCATGAAATTTACAGTTATACATCTTATGCAGCACAGCATGTCCCTATAATTTAGCTTTGGGATGTGGTAGGGCAACAATTACCACACCACTGTCTTCGTCAGGACCTCCCTGACACACGGTGTGGGATTGAACAAGATCTGAAGAGGTCACATATTTCACCCAAAAAAACACTAAGGGGTACCCCTTTGTGTTTTTTCAGTCTAAATTTTTGACCGTCTCAGATTTCTTCCAAACTCACGATGTTCATTAGGCAGGTCCTGACTTACACAAAGGTGTGATTATTTTCAGCCTATCTCATCCCAAAGCTGAGATATGAGGACAAACTGAACTGGGATTTTCTCTCAATAGGTTTATTGGTGTTGAATATATTGGAATTAAATTCGTGAGCTTTTTATACGTCCAATAAAGCAAAATACAGATGCAATGTAGGATATATTGGACTGACTAGGCTTTTCTGATCGCACCCTTCTACTCATGTGTTTACCTAGCTTCACTGGAAGTAGGAATCCCATCATGAAATTTACAGTTATACATTTTATGCAGCACAACATGTCCCTATATCTCAGCTCTGGGATGTGGTAGGGCAACAATTACCACACCACTGTCTTCGCCAGGACCTCCCTGACACACGGTGTGGGTTTGAAGAAGATCTGAAGAGGTCACATATTTCACCCAAAAAAACACTAAGGGGTACCCTTTGTGTTTTTTCAGACTAAATTTTTGACCGTCTCAGATTTCTTCCAAACTCACGATGTTGATTAGGCAGGTCCTGACTTACACAAAGGTGTGATTATTTCCAGCCTATCTCATTCCAAAGCTGAGATATGAGGTCTAACGTAAGTGGGATTTTCTCTCAATAGGTTTATTTGTGTTGAATATATTGGAATTAAATTTATGAGCTTGTTATACATCCAGTAAAGAAAAATACAGATGCAATGTAGGATATATTGGACTGACTAGGCTTTTCTGATCGCACCCTTCTTCTCATGTGTTTACCTAGCTTCACTGTAAGTAGGAATCCCATCATGAAATTTACAGTTATTAATTTTATGCAGCACAGCATGTCCCTATAATTTAGCTTTGGGATGTGGTAGGGCAACAATTACCACACCACTGTCTTCGTCAGGACCTCCCTGACACACGGTGTGGGATTGAACAAGATCTGAAGAGGTCACATATTTCACCCAAAAAAACACTAAGGGGTACCCCTTTGTGTTTTTTCAGTCTAAATTTTTGACCGTCTCAGATTTCTTCCAAACTCACGATGTTCATTAGGCAGGTCCTGACTTACACAAAGGTGTGATTATTTTCAGCCTATCTCATCCCAAAGCTGAGATATGAGGACAAACTGAACTGGGATTTTCTCTCAATAGGTTTATTGGTGTTGAATATATTGGAATTAAATTCGTGAGCTTTTTATACGTCCAATAAAGCAAAATACAGATGCAATGTAGGATATATTGGACTGACTAGGGTTTTCTGATCGCACCCTTCTACTCATGTGTTTACCTAGCTTCACTGGAAGTAGGAATCCCATCATGAAATTTACAGTTATACATTTTATGCAGCACAACATGTCCCTATATCTCAGCTCTGGGATGTGGTAGGGCAACAATTACCACACCACTGTCTTCGTCAGGACCTCCCTGACACACGGTGTGGGTTTGAAGAAGATCTGAAGAGGTCACATATTTCACCCAAAAAAACACTAAGGGGTACCCCTTTGTGTTTTTTCAGACTAAATTATTGACCGTCTCAGATTTCTTCCAAACTCATGATGTTGATTAGGCAGGTCCTGACTTACACAAAGGTGTGATTATTTTTAGCCTATCTCATCCCAAAGCTGAGATATGAGGACAAACTTAACTGGGATTTTCTCTCAATAGGTTTATTGGTGTTGAATATATTGGAATTAAATTTATGAGCTTTTTATACATCCAATAAAGCAAAATACAGATGCAATGTAGGATATATTGGACTGACTAGGCTTTTCTGATCGCACCCTTCTACTCATGTGTTTACCTAGCTTCACTGGAAGTAGGAATCCCATCATGAAATTTACAGTTATTAATTTTATGCAGCACAGCATGTCCCTATATCTTAGCTTTGGGATGTGGTAGGACAAAAATTACCACACCACTGTCTTCGTCAGGGCCTCTCTGAAACACGGTGTGTGTTTGAAGAAGATCTGAGGAGGTCACATATTTCACTCAAAAAAACACTAAGGGGTACCCCTTTGTGTTTTTTTAGACTAAATTTTTGACCGTCTCAGATTTCTTCCAAACTCACGATGTTGATTAGGCAGGTCCTGACTTACACAAAGGTGTGATTATTTTCAGCCTAACTCATCCCAAAGCTGAGATATGAGGACAAACTTAACTGGGATTTTCTCTCAATAGGTTTATTTGTGTTGAATATATTGGAATTAAATTTATGAGCTTGTTTTACGTCCAATAAAGCAAAATACAGATGCAATGTAGGATATATTGGACTGACTAGGCTTTTCTGATCGCACCCTTCTACTCATGTGTTTACCTAGCTTCACTGGAAGTAGGAATCCCATCATGAAATTTACAGTTATACATTTTATGCAGCACAACATGTCCCTATATATTAGCTTTAGGATGTGGTAGGGCAACAATTACCACACCATTGTCTTCGTCAGGACCTCTCTGACACACGGTGTGGGTTTGAAGAAGATCTGAAGAGGTCACATATTTCACCCAAAAAAACACTAAGGGGTACCCCTTTGTGTTTTTTTAGACTAAATTTTTGACCATCTCAGATTTCTTTCACACTCACGATGTTGATTAGGCAGGTCCTGACTTACACAAAGGTGTGATTATTTTCAGCCTATCTCGTCCCAAAGCTGAGATATGAGGACAAACTGAACTGGGATTTTCTCTCAATAGGTTTATTGGTGTTGAATATATTGGAATTAAATTTATGAGCTTGTTATACGTCCAATAAAGCAAAATACAGATGCAATGTAGGATATATTGGACTGACTAGGCTTTTCTGATCGCACCCTTCTACTCATGTGTTTACCTAGCTTCACTGGAAGTAGGAATCCCATCATGAAATTTACAGTTATTAATTTTATGCAGCACAGCATGTCCCTATATCTTAGCTTTGGGATGTGGTAGGACAAAAATTACCACACCACTGTTTTCGTCAGGACCTCTCTGACACACGGTGTGGGTTTGAAGAAAAGCTGAGGAGGTCACATATTTCACCCAAAAAAACACTAAGAGGTACCCCTTTGTGTTTTTTTAGACTAAATTTTTGACCATCTCAGATTTCTTCCAAACTCACGATGTTGATTAGGCAGGTCCTGACTTACACAAAGGTGTGATTATTTTCAGCCTATCTCGTCCCAAAGCTGAGATATGAGGACAAACTGAACTGGGATTTTCTCTCAATAAGTTTATTGGTGTTGAATATATTGGAATTAAATTTATGAGCTTGTTATACGTCCAATAAAGCAAAATACAGATGCAATGTAGGATATATTGGACTGACTAGGCTTTTCTGATCGCACCCTTCTACTCATGTGTTTACCTAGCTTCACTGGAAGTAGGAATCCCTTCATGAAATTTACAGTTATTAATTTTATGCAGCACAGCATGTCCCTATATCTTAGCTTTGGGATGTGGTAGGACAAAAACTACCACACCACTGTCTTCGTCAGGACCTCCCTGACACACGGTGTGGGTTTGAACAAGATCTGAAGAGGTCACATATTTCACCCAAAAAAACACTAAGGGGTACCCCTTTGTGTTTTTTCAGACTAAATTTTTGACCGTCTCAGATTTCTTCCAAACTCACGATGTTGATTAGGCAGGTCCTGACTTACACAAAGGTGTGATTATTTCCAGCCTATCTCATTCCAAAGCTGAGATATGAGGTCTAACGTAAGTGGGATTTTCTCTCAATAGGTTTATTTGTGTTGAATATATTGGAATTAAATTTATGAGCTTGTTATACATCCAGTAAAGAAAAATACAGATGCAATGTAGGATATATTGGACTGACTAGGCTTTTCTGATCGCACCCTTCTTCTCATGTGTTTACCTAGCTTCACTGTAAGTAGGAATCCCATCATGAAATTTACAGTTATACATTTTATGCAGCACAGCATGTCCCTATAATTTAGCTTTGGGATGTGGTAGGGCAAAAATTACCACACCACTGTTTTCGTCAGGACCTCTCTGACACACGGTGTGGGTTTGAAGAAGAGCTGAGGAGGTCACATATTTCACCCAAAAAAACACTAAGAGGTACCCCTTTGTGTTTTTTTAGACTAAATTTTTGACCATCTCAGATTTCTTCCAAACTCACGATGTTGATTAGGCAGGTCCTGACTTACACAAAGGTGTGATTATTTTCAGCCTATCTCGTCCCAAAGCTGAGATATGAGGACAAACTTAACTGGGATTTTCTCTTAATAGGTATATTGGTGTTGAATATATTGGAATTAAATTTATGAGCTTTTTATACGTCCAATAAAGCAAAATACAGATGCAATGTAGGATGTATTGGACTGACTAGGCTTTTCTGATCACACCCTTCTACTCATGTGTTTACCTAGCTTCACTGGAAGTAGGAATCCCATCATGAAATTTACAGTTATACATCTTATGCAGCACAGCATGTCCCTATAATTTAGCTTTGGGATGTGGTAGGGCAACAATTACCACACCACTGTCTTCGTCAGGACCTCCCTGACACACGGTGTGGGATTGAACAAGATCTGAAGAGGTCACATATTTCACCCAAAAAAACACTAAGGGGTACCCCTTTGTGTTTTTTCAGTCTAAATTTTTGACCGTCTCAGATTTCTTCCAAACTCACGATGTTGATTAGGCAGGTCCTGACTTACACAAAGGTGTGATTATTTCCAGCCTATCTCATTCCAAAGCTGAGATATGAGGTCTAACGTAAGTGGGATTTTCTCTCAATAGGTTTATTTGTGTTGAATATATTGGAATTAAATTTATGAGCTTGTTATACATCCAGTAAAGAAAAATACAGATGCAATGTAGGATATATTGGACTGACTAGGCTTTTCTGATCGCACCCTTCTTCTCATGTGTTTACCTAGCTTCACTGTAAGTAGGAATCCCATCATGAAATTTACAGTTATACATTTTATGCAGCACAGCATGTCCCTATAATTTAGCTTTGGGATGTGGTAGGGCAACAATTACCACACCACTGTCTTCGTCAGGACCTCCCTGACACACGGTGTGGGATTGAACAAGATCTGAAGAGGTCACATATTTCACCCAAAAAAACACTAAGGGGTACCCCTTTGTGTTTTTTCAGTCTAAATTTTTGACCGTCTCAGATTTCTTCCAAACTCACGATGTTCATTAGGCAGGTCCTGACTTACACAAAGGTGTGATTATTTTCAGCCTATCTCATCCCAAAGCTGAGATATGAGGACAAACTGAACTGGGATTTTCTCTCAATAGGTTTATTGGTGTTGAATATATTGGAATTAAATTCGTGAGCTTTTTATACGTCCAATAAAGCAAAATACAGATGCAATGTAGGATATATTGGACTGACTAGGGTTTTCTGATCGCACCCTTCTACTCATGTGTTTACCTAGCTTCACTGGAAGTAGGAATCCCATCATGAAATTTACAGTTATACATTTTATGCAGCACAACATGTCCCTATATCTCAGCTCTGGGATGTGGTAGGGCAACAATTACCACACCACTGTCTTCGTCAGGACCTCCCTGATACACGGTGTGGGTTTGAAGAAGATCTGAAGAGGTCACATATTTCACCCAAAAAAACACTAAGGGGTACCCCTTTGTGTTTTTTCAGACTAAATTATTGACCGTCTCAGATTTCTTCCAAACTCATGATGTTGATTAGGCAGGTCCTGACTTACACAAAGGTGTGATTATTTTTAGCCTATCTCATCCCAAAGCTGAGATATGAGGACAAACTTAACTGGGATTTTCTCTCAATAGGTTTATTGGTGTTGAATATATTGGAATTAAATTTATGAGCTTTTTATACATCCAATAAAGCAAAATACAGATGCAATGTAGGATATATTGGACTGACTAGGCTTTTCTGATCGCACCCTTCTACTCATGTGTTTACCTAGCTTCACTGGAAGTAGGAATCCCATCATGAAATTTACAGTTATTAATTTTATGCAGCACAGCATGTCCCTATATCTTAGCTTTGGGATGTGGTAGGACAAAAATTACCACACCACTGTCTTCGTCAGGGCCTCTCTGAAACACGGTGTGTGTTTGAAGAAGATCTGAGGAGGTCACATATTTCACTCAAAAAAACACTAAGGGGTACCCCTTTGTGTTTTTTTAGACTAAATTTTTGACCGTCTCAGATTTCTTCCAAACTCACGCTGTTGATTAGGCAGGTCCTGACTTACACAAAGGTGTGATTATTTTCAGCCTAACTCATCCCAAAGCTGAGATATGAGGACAAACTTAACTGGGATTTTCTCTCAATAGGTTTATTTGTGTTGAATATATTGGAATTAAATTTATGAGCTTGTTTTACGTCCAATAAAGCAAAACACAGATGCAATGTAGGATATATTGGACTGACTAGGCTTTTCTGATCGCACCCTTCTACTCATGTGTTTACCTAGCTTCACTGGAAGTAGGAATCCCATCATGAAATTTACAGTTATTAATTTTATGCAGCACAGCATGTCCCTATATCTTAGCTTTGGGATGTGGTAGGACAAAAATTACCACACCACTGTCTTCGTCAGGACCTCCCTGACACACGGTGTGGGTTTGAACAAGATCTGAAGAGGTCACATATTTCACCCAAAAAAACACTAAGGGGTACCCCTTTGTGTTTTTTCAGACTAAATTTTTGACCGTCTCAGATTTCTTCCAAACTCACGATGTTGATTAGGCAGGTCCTGACTTACACAAAGGTGTGATTATTTCCAGCCTATCTCATCCCAAAGCTGAGATATGAGGTCTAACGTAAGTGGGATTTTCTCTCAATAGGTTTATTTGTGTTGAATATATTGGAATTAAATTTATGAGCTTGTTATACATCCAATAAAGAAAAATACAGATGCAATGTAGGATATATTGGACTGACTAGGCTTTTCTGACCGCACCCTTCTTCTCATGTGTTTACCTAGCTTCACTGTAAGTAGGAATCCCATCATGAAATTTACAGTTATTAATTTTATGCAGCACAGCATGTCCCTATATCTTAGCTTTGGGATGTGGTAGGGCAAAAATTACCACACCACTGTTTTCGTCAGGACCTCTCTGACACACGGTGTGGGTTTGAAGAAGAGCTGAGGAGGTCACATATTTCACCCAAAAAAACACTAAGAGGTACCCCTTTGTGTTTTTTTAGACTAAATTTTTGACCATCTCAGATTTCTTCCAAACTCACGATGTTGATTAGGCAGGTCCTGACTTACACAAAGGTGTGATTATTTTTAGCCTATCTCATCCCAAAGCTGAGATATGAGGACAAACTTAACTGGGATTTTCTCTCAATAGGTTTATTGGTGTTGAATATATTGGAATTAAATTTATGAGCTTTTTATACATCCAATAAAGCAAAATACAGATGCAATGTAGGATATATTGGACTGACTAGGCTTTTCTGATCGCACCCTTCTACTCATGTGTTTACCTAGCTTCACTGGAAGTAGGAATCCCATCATGAAATTTACAGTTATTAATTTTATGCAGCACAGCATGTCCCTATATCTTAGCTTTGGGATGTGGTAGGACAAAAATTACCACACCACTGTCTTCGTCAGGGCCTCTCTGAAACACGGTGTGTGTTTGAAGAAGATCTGAGGAGGTCACATATTTCACTCAAAAAAACACTAAGGGGTACCCCTTTGTGTTTTTTTAGACTAAATTTTTGACCGTCTCAGATTTCTTCCAAACTCACGATGTTGATTAGGCAGGTCCTGACTTACACAAAGGTGTGATTATTTTCAGCCTAACTCATCCCAAAGCTGAGATATGAGGACAAACTTAACTGGGATTTTCTCTCAATAGGTTTATTTGTGTTGAATATATTGGAATTAAATTTATGAGCTTGTTTTACGTCCAATAAAGCAAAACACAGATGCAATGTAGGATATATTGGACTGACTAGGCTTTTCTGATCGCACCCTTCTACTCATGTGTTTACCTAGCTTCACTGGAAGTAGGAATCCCATCATGAAATTTACAGTTATACATTTTATGCAGCACAACATGTCCCTATATATTAGCTTTAGGATGTGGTAGGGCAACAATTACCACACCATTGTCTTCGTCAGGACCTCTCTGACACACGGTGTGGGTTTGAAGAAGATCTGAAGAGGTCACATATTTCACCCAAAAAAACACTAAGGGGTACCCCTTTGTGTTTTTTTAGACTAAATTTTTGACCATCTCAGATTTCTTCCACACTCACGATGTTGATTAGGCAGGTCCTGACTTACACAAAGGTGTGATTGTTTTCAGCCTATCTCGTCCCAAAGCTGAGATATGAGGACAAACTGAACTGGGATTTTCTCTCAATAGGTTTATTGGTGTTGAATATATTGGAATTAAATTTATGAGCTTGTTATACGTCCAATAAAGCAAAATACAGATGCAATGTAGGATATATTGGACTGACTAGGCTTTTCTGATCGCACCCTTCTACTCATGTGTTTACCTAGCTTCACTGGAAGTAGGAATCCCATCATGAAATTTACAGTTATTAATTTTATGCAGCACAGCATGTCCCTATATCTTAGCTTTGGGATGTGGTAGGACAAAAATTACCACACCACTGTTTTCGTCAGGACCTCTCTGACACACGGTGTGGGTTTGAAGAAAAGCTGAGGAGGTCACATATTTCACCCAAAAAAACACTAAGAGGTACCCCTTTGTGTTTTTTTAGACTAAATTTTTGACCATCTCAGATTTCTTCCAAACTCACGATGTTGATTAGGCAGGTCCTGACTTACACAAAGGTGTGATTATTTTCAGCCTATCTCGTCCCAAAGCTGAGATATGAGGACAAACTGAACTGGGATTTTCTCTCAATAGGTTTATTGGTGTTGAATATATTGGAATTAAATTTATGAGCTTGTTATACGTCCAATAAAGCAAAATACAGATGCAATGTAGGATATATTGGACTGACTAGGCTTTTCTGATCGCACCCTTCTACTCATGTGTTTACCTAGCTTCACTGGAAGTAGGAATCCCATCATGAAATTTACAGTTATTAATTTTATGCAGCACAGCATGTCCCTATATCTTAGCTTTGGGATGTGGTTGGACAAAAATTACCACACCACTGTTTTCGTCAGGACCTCTCTGACACACGGTGTGGGTTTGAAGAAAAGCTGAGGAGGTCACATATTTCACCCAAAAAAACACTAAGAGGTACCCCTTTGTGTTTTTTTAGACTAAATTTTTGACCATCTCAGATTTCTTCCAAACTCACGATGTTGATTAGGCAGGTCCTGACTTACACAAAGGTGTGATTATTTTCAGCCTATCTCGTCCCAAAGCTGAGATATGAGGACAAACTTAACTGGGATTTTCTCTTAATAGTTTTATTGGTGTTGATTATATTGGAATTAAATTTATGAGCTTTTTATACATCCAATAAAGCAAAATACAGATGCAATGTAGGATATATTGGACTGACTAGGCTATTCTGATCGCACCCTTCTACTCATGTGTTTACCTAGCTTCACTGGAAGTAGGAATCCCATCATGAAATTTACAGTTATTAATTTTATGCAGCACAGCATGTCCCTATATCTTAGCTTTGGGATGTGGTAGGACAAAAATTACCACACCACTGTCTTCGTCAGGACCTCCCTGACACACGGTGTGGGTTTGAACAAGATCTGAAGAGGTCACATATTTCACCCAAAAAAACACTAAGGGGTACCCCTTTGTGTTTTTTCAGACTAAATTTTTGACCGTCTCAGATTTCTTCCAAACTCACGATGTTGATTAGGCAGGTCCTGACTTACACAAAGGTGTGATTATTTCCAGCCTATCTCATCCCAAAGCTGAGATATGAGGTCTAACGTAAGTGGGATTTTCTCTCAATAGGTTTATTTGTGTTGAATATATTGGAATTAAATTTATGAGCTTGTTATACATCCAATAAAGAAAAATACAGATGCAATGTAGGATATATTGGACTGACTAGGCTTTTCTGACCGCACCCTTCTTCTCATGTGTTTACCTAGCTTCACTGTAAGTAGGAATCCCATCATGAAATTTACAGTTATTAATTTTATGCAGCACAGCATGTCCCTATATCTTAGCTTTGGGATGTGGTAGGGCAAAAATTACCACACCACTGTTTTCGTCAGGACCTCTCTGACACACGGTGTGGGTTTGAAGAAGAGCTGAGGAGGTCACATATTTCACCCAAAAAAACACTAAGAGGTACCCCTTTGTGTTTTTTTAGACTAAATTTTTGACCATCTCAGATTTCTTCCAAACTCACGATGTTGATTAGGCAGGTCCTGACTTACACAAAGGTGTGATTATTTTCAGCCTATCTCGTCCCAAAGCTGAGATATGAGGACAAACTGAACTGGGATTTTCTCTCAATAGGTTTATTGGTGTTGAATATATTGGAATTAAATTTATGAGCTTTTTATACGTCCAATAAAGCAAAATACAGATGCAATGTAGGATATATTGGACTGACTAGGGTTTTCTGATCGCACCCTTCTACTCATGTGTTTACCTAGCTTCACTGGAAGTAGGAATCCCATCATGAAATTTACAGTTATACATTTTATGCAGCACAACATGTCCCTATATCTCAGCTCTGGGATGTGGTAGGGCAACAATTACCACACCACTGTCTACGTCAGGACCTCCCTAACACACGGTGTGGGTTTGAAGAAGATCTGAAGAGGTCACATATTTCACCCAAAAAAACACTAAGGGGTACCCCTTTGTGTTTTTTCAGTCTAAATTTTTGACCGTCTCAGATTTCTTCCAAACTCACGATGTTCATTAGGCAGGTCCTGACTTACACAAAGGTGTGATTATTTTCAGCCTATCTCATCCCAAAGCTGAGATATGAGGACAAACTGAACTGGGATTTTCTCTCAATAGGTTTATTTGTGTTGAATATATTGGAATTAAATTTATGAGCTTGTTATACATCCAATAAAGAAAAATACAGATGCAATGTAGGATATATTGGACTGACTAGGCTTTTCTGATCGCACCCTTCTTCTCATGTGTTTACCTAGCTTCACTGTAAGTAGGAATCCCATCATGAAATTTACAGTTATTAATTTTATGCAGCACAGCATGTCCCTATATCTTAGCTTTGGGATGTGGTAGGGCAAAAATTACCACACCACTGTTTTCGTCAGGACCTCTCTGACACACGGTGTGGGTTTGAAGAAGAGCTGAGGAGGTCACATATTTCACCCAAAAAAACACTAAGAGGTACCCCTTTGTGTTTTTTTAGACTAAATTTTTGACCATCTCAGATTTCTTCCAAACTCACGATGTTGATTAGGCAGGTCCTGACTTACACAAAGGTGTGATTATTTTCAGCCTATCTCGTCCCAAAGCTGAGATATGAGGACAAACTGAACTGGGATTTTCTCTCAATAGGTTTATTGGTGTTGAATATATTGGAATTAAATTCGTGAGCTTTTTATACGTCCAATAAAGCAAAATACAGATGCAATGTAGGATATATTGGACTGACTAGGGTTTTCTGATCGCACCCTTCTACTCATGTGTTTACCTAGCTTCACTGGAAGTAGGAATCCCATCATGAAATTTACAGTTATACATTTTATGCAGCACAACATGTCCCTATATCTCAGCTCTGGGATGTGGTAGGGCAACAATTACCACACCACTGTCTACGTCAGGACCTCCCTAACACACGGTGTGGGTTTGAAGAAGATCTGAAGAGGTCACATATTTCACCCAAAAAAACACTAAGGGGTACCCCTTTGTGTTTTTTCAGTCTAAATTTTTGACCGTCTCAGATTTCTTCCAAACTCACGATGTTCATTAGGCAGGTCCTGACTTACACAAAGGTGTGATTATTTTCAGCCTATCTCATCCCAAAGTTGAGATATGAGGACAAACTGAACTGGGATTTTCTCTCAATAGGTTTATTGGTGTTGAATATATTGGAATTAAATTCGTGAGCTTTTTATACGTCCAATAAAGCAAAATACAGATGCAATGTAGGATATATTGGACTGACTAGGGTTTTCTGATCGCACCCTTCTACTCATGTGTTTACCTAGCTTCACTGGAAGTAGGAATCCCATCATGAAATTTACAGTTATACATTTTATGCAGCACAACATGTCCCTATATCTCAGCTCTGGGATGTGGTAGGGCAACAATTACCACACCATTGTCTTCGTCAGGACCTCTCTGACACACGGTGTGGGTTTGAAGAAGAGCTGAGGAGGTCACATATTTAACCCAAAAAAACACTAAGAGGTACCCCTTTGTGTTTTTTTAGACTAAATTTTTGACCATCTCAGATTTCTTCCAAACTCACGATGTTGATTAGGCAGGTCCTGACTTACACAAAGGTGTGATTATTTTCAGCCTATCTCGTCCCAAAGCTGAGATATGAGGACAAACTTAACTGGGATTTTCTCTTAATAGGTTTATTGGTGTCGAATATATTGGAATTAAATTTATGAGCTTTTTATACATCCAATAAAGCAAAATACAGATGCAATGTAGGATATATTGGACTGACTAGGCCATTCTGATCGCACCCTTCTACTCATGTGTTTACCTAGCTTCACTGGAAGTAGGAATCCCATCATGAAATTTACAGTTATTAATTTTATGCAGCACAGCATGTCCCTATATCTTAGCTTTGGGATGTGGTAGGACAAAAATTACCACACCACTGTCTTCGTCAGGACCTCCCTGACACACGGTGTGGGTTTGAACAAGATCTGAAGAGGTCACATATTTCACCCAAAAAAACACTAAGGGGTACCCCTTTGTGTTTTTTCAGACTAAATTTTTGACCGTCTCAGATTTCTTCCAAACTCACGATGTTGATTAGGCAGGTCCTGACTTACACAAAGGTGTGATTATTTCCAGCCTATCTCATTCCAAAGCTGAGATATGAGGTCTAACGTAAGTGGGATTTTCTCTCAATAGGTTTATTTGTGTTGAATATATTGGAATTAAATTTATGAGCTTGTTATACATCCAGTAAAGAAAAATACAGATGCAATGTAGGATATATTGGACTGACTAGGCTTTTCTGATCGCACCCTTCTTCTCATGTGTTTACCTAGCTTCACTGTAAGTAGGAATCCCATCATGAAATTTACAGTTATTAATTTTATGCAGCACAGCATGTCCCTATATCTTAGCTTTGGGATGTGGTAGGGCAAAAATTACCACACCACTGTTTTCGTCAGGACCTCTCTGACACACGGTGTGGGTTTGAAGAAGAGCTGAGGAGGTCACATATTTCACCCAAAAAAACACTAAGAGGTACCCCTTTGTGTTTTTTTAGACTAAATTTTTGACCATCTCAGATTTCTTCCAAACTCACGATGTTGATTAGGCAGGTCCTGACTTACACAAAGGTGTGATTATTTTCAGCCTATCTCGTCCCAAAGCTGAGATATGAGGACAAACTTAACTGGGATTTTCTCTTAATAGGTATATTGGTGTTGAATATATTGGAATTAAATTTATGAGCTTTTTATACGTCCAATAAAGCAAAATACAGATGCAATGTAGGATGTATTGGACTGACTAGGCTTTTCTGATCACACCCTTCTACTCATGTGTTTACCTAGCTTCACTGGAAGTAGGAATCCCATCATGAAATTTACAGTTATACATCTTATGCAGCACAGCATGTCCCTATAATTTAGCTTTGGGATGTGGTAGGGCAACAATTACCACACCACTGTCTTCGTCAGGACCTCCCTGACACACGGTGTGGGATTGAACAAGATCTGAAGAGGTCACATATTTCACCCAAAAAAACACTAAGGGGTACCCCTTTGTGTTTTTTCAGTCTAAATTTTTGACCGTCTCAGATTTCTTCCAAACTCACGATGTTCATTAGGCAGGTCCTGACTTACACAAAGGTGTGATTATTTTCAGCCTATCTCATCCCAAAGCTGAGATATGAGGACAAACTGAACTGGGATTTTCTCTCAATAGGTTTATTGGTGTTGAATATATTGGAATTAAATTCGTGAGCTTTTTATACGTCCAATAAAGCAAAATACAGATGCAATGTAGGATATATTGGACTGACTAGGCTTTTCTGATCGCACCCTTCTACTCATGTGTTTACCTAGCTTCACTGGAAGTAGGAATCCCATCATGAAATTTACAGTTATACATTTTATGCAGCACAACATGTCCCTATATCTCAGCTCTGGGATGTGGTAGGGCAACAATTACCACACCACTGTCTTCGTCAGGACCTCCCTGACACACGGTGTGGGTTTGAAGAAGATCTGAAGAGGTCACATATTTCACCCAAAAAAACACTAAGGGGTACCCCTTTGTGCTTTTTCAGACTAAATTTTTGACCGTCTCAGATTTCTTCCAAACTCACGATGTTGATTAGGCAGGTCCTGACTTACACAAAGGTGTGATTATTTCCAGCCTATCTCATTCCAAAGCTGAGATATGAGGTCTAACGTAAGTGGGATTTTCTCTCAATAGGTTTATTTGTGTTGAATATATTGGAATTAAATTTATGAGCTTGTTATACATCCAGTAAAGAAAAATACAGATGCAATGTAGGATATATTGGACTGACTAGGCTTTTCTGATCGCACCCTTCTTCTCATGTGTTTACCTAGCTTCACTGTAAGTAGGAATCCCATCATGAAATTTACAGTTATACATTTTATGCAGCACAGCATGTCCCTATAATTTAGCTTTGGGATGTGGTAGGGCAACAATTACCACACCACTGTCTTCGTCAGGACCTCCCTGACACACGGTGTGGGATTGAACAAGATCTGAAGAGGTCACATATTTCACCCAAAAAAACACTAAGGGGTACCCCTTTGTGTTTTTTCAGTCTAAATTTTTGACCGTCTCAGATTTCTTCCAAACTCACGATGTTCATTAGGCAGGTCCTGACTTACACAAAGGTGTGATTATTTTCAGCCTATCTCATCCCAAAGCTGAGATATGAGGACAAACTGAACTGGGATTTTCTCTCAATAGGTTTATTGGTGTTGAATATATTGGAATTAAATTCGTGAGCTTTTTATACGTCCAATAAAGCAAAATACAGATGCAATGTAGGATATATTGGACTGACTAGGGTTTTCTGATCGCACCCTTCTACTCATGTGTTTACCTAGCTTCACTGGAAGTAGGAATCCCATCATGAAATTTACAGTTATTAATTTTATGCAGCACAGCATGTCCCTATATCTTAGCTTTGGGATGTGGTAGGACAAAAATTACCACACCACTGTCTTCGTCAGGACCTCTCTGAAACACGGTGTGTGTTTGAAGAAGATCTGAGGAGGTCACATATTTCACTCAAAAAAACACTAAGGGGTACCCCTTTGTGTTTTTTTAGACTAAATTTTTGACCGTCTCAGATTTCTTCCAAACTCACGATGTTGATTAGGCAGGTCCTGACTTACACAAAGGTGTGATTATTTTCAGCCTATCTCATCCCAAAGCTGAGATATGAGGACAAACTTAACTGGGATTTTCTCTCAATAGGTTTATTGGTGTTGAATATATTGGATTTAAATTTATGAGCTTGTTATACGTCCAATAAAGCAAAATACAGATGCAATGTAGGATATATTGGACTGACTAGGCTTTTCTGATCGCACCCTTCTACTCATGTGTTTACCTAGCTTCACTGGAAGTAGGAATCCCATCATGAAATTTACAGTTATTAATTTTATGCAGCACAGCATGTCCCTATATCTTAGCTTTGGGATGTGGTAGGACAAAAATTACCACACCACTGTCTTCGTCAGGACCTCCCTGACACACGGTGTGGGTTTGAACAAGATCTGAAGAGGTCACATATTTCACCCAAAAAAACACTAAGGGGTACCCCTTTGTGTTTTTTCAGACTAAATTTTTGACCGTCTCAGATTTCTTCCAAACTCACGATGTTGATTAGGCAGGTCCTGACTTACACAAAGGTGTGATTATTTCCAGCCTATCTCATCCCAAAGCTGAGATATGAGGTCTAACGTAAGTGGGATTTTCTCTCAATAGGTTTATTTGTGTTGAATATATTGGAATTAAATTTATGAGCTTGTTATACATCCAATAAAGAAAAATACAGATGCAATGTAGGATATATTGGACTGACTAGGCTTTTCTGATCGCACCCTTCTTCTCATGTGTTTACCTAGCTTCACTGTAAGTAGGAATCCCATCATGAAATTTACAGTTATTAATTTTATGCAGCACAGCATGTCCCTATATCTTAGCTTTGGGATGTGGTAGGGCAAAAATTACCACACCACTGTTTTCGTCAGGACCTCTCTGACACACGGTGTGGGTTTGAAGAAGAGCTGAGGAGGTCACATATTTCACCCAAAAAAACACTAAGAGGTACCCCTTTGTGTTTTTTTAGACTAAATTTTTGACCATCTCAGATTTCTTCCAAACTCACGATGTTGATTAGGCAGGTCCTGACTTACACAAAGGTGTGATTATTTTCAGCCTATCTCGTCCCAAAGCTGAGATATGAGGACAAACTGAACTGGGATTTTCTCTCAATAGGTTTATTGGTGTTGAATATATTGGAATTAAATTCGTGAGCTTTTTATACGTCCAATAAAGCAAAATACAGATGCAATGTAGGATATATTGGACTGACTAGGGTTTTCTGATCACACCCTTCTACTCATGTGTTTACCTAGCTTCACTGGAAGTAGGAATCCCATCATGAAATTTACAGTTATACATTTTATGCAGCACAACATGTCCCTATATCTCAGCTCTGGGATGTGGTAGGGCAACAATTACCACACCACTGTCTACGTCAGGACCTCCCTGACACACGGTGTGGGTTTGAAGAAGATCTGAAGAGGTCACATATTTCACCCAAAAAAACACTAAGGGGTACCCCTTTGTGTTTTTTCAGTCTAAATTTTTGACCGTCTCAGATTTCTTCCAAACTCACGATGTTCATTAGGCAGGTCCTGACTTACACAAAGGTGTGATTATTTTCAGCCTATCTCATCCCAAAGCTGAGATATGAGGACAAACTGAACTGGGATTTTCTCTCAATAGGTTTATTGGTGTTGAATATATTGGAATTAAATTCGTGAGCTTTTTATACGTCCAATAAAGCAAAATACAGATGCAATGTAGGATATATTGGACTGACTAGGCTTTTCTGATCGCACCCTTCTACTCATGTGTTTACCTAGCTTCACTGGAAGTAGGAATCCCATCATGAAATTTACAGTTATACATTTTATGCAGCACAACATGTCCCTATATCTCAGCTCTGGGATGTGGTAGGGCAACAATTACCACACCACTGTCTTCGTCAGGACCTCCCTGACACACGGTGTGGGTTTGAAGAAGATCTGAAGAGGTCACATATTTCACCCAAAAAAACACTAAGGGGTACCCCTTTGTGTTTTTTCAGACTAAATTATTGACCGTCTCAGATTTCTTCCAAACTCATGATGTTGATTAGGCAGGTCCTGACTTACACAAAGGTGTGATTATTTTCAGCCTAACTCATCCCAAAGCTGAGATATGAGGACAAACTTAACTGGGATTTTCTCTCAATAGGTTTATTTGTGTTGAATATATTGGAATTAAATTTATGAGCTTGTTTTACGTCCAATAAAGCAAAATACAGATGCAATGTAGGATATATTGGACTGACTAGGCTTTTCTGATCGCACCCTTCTACTCATGTGTTTACCTAGCTTCACTGGAAGTAGGAATCCCATCATGAAGTTTACAGTTATACATTTTATGCAGCACAACATGTCCCTATATATTAGCTTTGGGATGTGGTAGGGCAACAATTACCACACCATTGTCTTCGTCAGGACCTCTCTGACACACGGTGTGGGTTTGAAGAAGATCTGAAGAGGTCACATATTTCACCCAAAAAAACACTAAGGGGTACCCCTTTGTGTTTTTTTAGACTAAATTTTTGACCATCTCAGATTTCTTCCACACTCACGATGTTGATTAGGCAGGTCCTGACTTACACAAAGGTGTGATTATTTTCAGCCTATCTCATCCCAAAGCTGAGATATGAGGACAAACTTAACTGGGATTTTCTCTCAATAGGTTTATTGGTGTTGAATATATTGGAATTAAATTTATGAGCTTGTTATACGTCCAATAAAGCAAAATACAGATGCAATGTAGGATATATTGGACTGACTAGGCTTTTCTGATCGCACCCTTCTACTCATGTGTTTACCTAGCTTCACTGGAAGTAGGAATCCCGTCATGAAATTTACAGTTATTAATTTTATGCAGCAAAGCATGTCCCTATATCTTAGCTTTGGGATGTGGTAGGACAAAAATTACCACACCACTGTTTTCGTCAGGACCTCTCTGACACACGGTGTGGGTTTGAAGAAGAGCTGAGGAGGTCACATATTTCACCCAAAAAAACACTAAGAGGTACCCCTTTGTGTTTTTTTAGACTAAATTTTTGACCATCTCAGATTTCTTCCAAACTCACGATGTTGATTAGGCAGGTCCTGACTTACACAAAGGTGTGATTATTTTCAGCCTATCTCGTCCCAAAGCTGAGATATGAGGACAAACTGAACTGGGATTTTCTCTCAATAGGTTTATTGGTGTTGAATATATTGGAATTAAATTCGTGAGCTTTTTATACGTCCAATAAAGCAAAATACAGATGCAATGTAGGATATATTGGACTGACTAGGCTTTTCTGATCGCACCCTTCTACTCATGTGTTTACCTAGCTTCACTGGAAGTAGGAATCCCATCATGAAATTTACAGTTATACATTTTATGCAGCACAACATGTCCCTATATCTCAGCTCTGGGATGTGGTAGGGCAACAATTACCACACCACTGTCTTCGTCAGGACCTCCCTGACACACGGTGTGGGTTTGAAGAAGATCTGAAGAGGTCACATATTTCACCCAAAAAAACTAAGGGGTACCCCTTTGTGTTTTTTCAGACTAAATTTTTGACCGTCTCAGATTTCTTCCAAACTCACGATGTTGATTAGGCAGGTCCTGACTTACACAAAGGTGTGATTATTTTCAGCCTATCTCATCCCAAAGCTGAGATATGAGGACAAACTGAACTGGGATTTTCTCTCAATAGGTTTATTGGTGTTGAATATATTGGAATTAAATTCGTGAGCTTTTTATACGTCCAGTAAAGAAAAATACAGATGCAATGTAGGATATATTGGACTGACTAGGCTTTTCTGATCGCACCCTTCTACTCATGTGTTTACCTAGCTTCACTGGAAGTAGGAATCCCATCATGAAATTTACAGTTATACATTTTATGCAGCACAACATGTCCCTATATCTCAGCTCTGGGATGTGGTAGGGCAACAATTACCACACCACTGTCTTCGTCAGGACCTCCCTGACACACGGTGTGGGTTTGAAGAAGATCTGAAGAGGTCACATATTTCACCCAAAAAAACACTAAGGGGTACCCCTTTGTGTTTTTTCAGACTAAATTTTTGACCGTCTCAGATTTCTTCCAAACTCACGATGTTGATTAGGCAGATCCTGACTTACACAAAGGTGTGATTATTTCCAGCCTATCTCATTCCAAAGCTGAGATATGAGGTCTAACGTAAGTGGGATTTTCTCTCAATAGGTTTATTGGTGTTGAATATATTGGAATTAAATTTATGAGCTTGTTATACATCCAGTAAAGAAAAATACAGATGCAATGTAGGATATATTGGACTGACTAGGCTTTTCTGATCGCACCCTTCTTCTCATGTGTTTACCTAGCTTCACTGTAAGTAGGAATCCCATCATGAAATTTACAGTTATACATTTTATGCAGCACAGCATGTCCCTATAATTTAGCTTTGGGATGTGGTAGGGCAACAATTACCACACCACTGTCTTCGTCAGGACCTCCCTGACACACGGTGTGGGATTGAACAAGATCTGAAGAGGTCACATATTTCACCCAAAAAAACACTAAGGGGTACCCCTTTGTGTTTTTTCAGTCTAAATTTTTGACCGTCTCAGATTTCTTCCAAACTCACGATGTTGATTAGGCAGGTCCTGACTTACACAAAGGTGTGATTATTTCCAGCCTATCTCATTCCAAAGCTGAGATATGAGGTCTAACGTAAGTGGGATTTTCTCTCAATAGGTTTATTGGTGTTGAATATATTGGAATTAAATTTATGAGCTTGTTATACATCCAGTAAAGAAAAATACAGATGCAATGTAGGATATATTGGACTGACTAGGCTTTTCTGATCGCACCCTTCTTCTCATGTGTTTACCTAGCTTCACTGTAAGTAGGAATCCCATCATGAAATTTACAGTTATACATTTTATGCAGCACAGCATGTCCCTATAATTTAGCTTTGGGATGTGGTAGGGCAACAATTACCACACCACTGTCTTCGTCAGGACCTCCCTGACACACGGTGTGGGATTGAACAAGATCTGAAGAGGTCACATATTTCACCCAAAAAAACACTAAGGGGTACCCCTTTGTGTTTTTTCAGTCTAAATTTTTGACCGTCTCAGATTTCTTCCAAACTCACGATGTTCATTAGGCAGGTCCTGACTTACACAAAGGTGTGATTATTTTCAGCCTATCTCATCCCAAAGCTGAGATATGAGGACAAACTGAACTGGGATTTTCTCTCAATAGGTTTATTGGTGTTTAATATATTGGAATTAAATTCGTGAGCTTTTTATACGTTCAATAAAGCAAAATACAGATGCAATGTAGGATATATTGGACTGACTAGGGTTTTCTGATCGCACCCTTCTACTCATGTGTTTACCTAGCTTCACTGGAAGTAGGAATCCCATCATGAAATTTACAGTTATACATTTTATGCAGCACAACATGTCCCTATATCTCAGCTCTGGGATGTGGTAGGGCAACAATTACCACACCACTGTCTTCGTCAGGACCTCCCTGACACACGGTGTGGGTTTGAAGAAGATCTGAAGAGGTCACATATTTCACCCAAAAAAACACTAAGGGGTACCCCTTTGTGTTTTTTCAGACTAAATTATTGACCGTCTCAGATTTCTTCCAAACTCATGATGTTGATTAGGCAGGTCCTGACTTACACAAAGGTGTGATTATTTTTAGCCTATCTCATCCCAAAGCTGAGATATGAGGACAAACTTAACTGGGATTTTCTCTCAATAGGTTTATTGGTGTTGAATATATTGGAATTAAATTTATGAGCTTTTTATACATCCAATAAAGCAAAATACAGATGCAATGTAGGATATATTGGACTGACTAGGCTTTTCTGATCGCACCCTTCTACTCATGTGTTTACCTAGCTTCACTGGAAGTAGGAATCCCATCATGAAATTTACAGTTATTAATTTTATGCAGCACAGCATGTCCCTATATCTTAGCTTTGGGATGTGGTAGGACAAAAATTACCACACCACTGTCTTCGTCAGGGCCTCTCTGAAACACGGTGTGTGTTTGAAGAAGATCTGAGGAGGTCACATATTTCACTCAAAAAAACACTAAGGGGTACCCCTTTGTGTTTTTTTAGACTAAATTTTTGACCGTCTCAGATTTCTTCCAAACTCACGATGTTGATTAGGCAGGTCCTGACTTACACAAAGGTGTGATTATTTTCAGCCTAACTCATCCCAAAGCTGAGATATGAGGACAAACTTAACTGGGATTTTCTCTCAATAGGTTTATTTGTGTTGAATATATTGGAATTAAATTTATGAGCTTGTTTTACGTCCAATAAAGCAAAATACAGATGCAATGTAGGATATATTGGACTGACTAGGCTTTTCTGATCGCACCCTTCTACTCATGTGTTTACCTAGCTTCACTGGAAGTAGGAATCCCATTATGAAATTTACAGTTATACATTTTATGCAGCACAACATGTCCCTATATATTAGCTTTAGGATGTGGTAGGGCAACAATTACCACACCATTGTCTTCGTCAGGACCTCTCTGACACACGGTGTGGGTTTGAAGAAGATCTGAAGAGGTCACATATTTCACCCAAAAAAACACTAAGAGGTACCCCTTTGTGTTTTTTTAGACTAAATTTTTGACCATCTCAGATTTCTTCCAAACTCACGATGTTGATTAGGCAGGTCCTGACTTACACAAAGGTGTGATTATTTTCAGCCTATCTCGTCCCAAAGCTGAGATATGAGGACAAACTGAACTGGGATTTTCTCTCAATAGGTTTATTGGTGTTGAATATATTGGAATTAAATTTATGAGCTTGTTATACGTCCAATAAAGCAAAATACAGATGCAATGTAGGATATATTGGACTGACTAGGCTTTTCTGATCGCACCCTTCTACTCATGTGTTTACCTAGCTTCACTGGAAGTAGGAATCCCATCATGAAATTTACAGTTATTAATTTTATGCAGCACAGCATGTCCCTATATCTTAGCTTTGGGATGTGGTAGGACAAAAATTACCACACCACTGTTTTCGTCAGGACCTCTCTGACACACGGTGTGGGTTTGAAGAAAAGCTGAGGAGGTCACATATTTCACCCAAAAAAACACTAAGAGGTACCCCTTTGTGTTTTTTTAGACTAAATTTTTGACCATCTCAGATTTCTTCCAAACTCACAATGTTGATTAGGCAGGTCCTGACTTACACAAAGGTGTGATTATTTTCAGCCTATCTCGTCCCAAAGCTGAGATATGAGGACAAACTTAACTGGGATTTTCTCTTAATAGTTTTATTGGTGTTGATTATATTGGAATTAAATTTATGAGCTTTTTATACATCCAATAAAGCAAAATACAGATGCAATGTAGGATATATTGGACTGACTAGGCTATTCTGATCGCACCCTTCTACTCATGTGTTTACCTAGCTTCACTGGAAGTAGGAATCCCATCATGAAATTTACAGTTATTAATTTTATGCAGCACAGCATGTCCCTATATCTTAGCTTTGGGATGTGGTAGGACAAAAATTACCACACCACTGTCTTCGTCAGGACCTCCCTGACACACGGTGTGGGTTTGAACAAGATCTGAAGAGGTCACATATTTCACCCAAAAAAACACTAAGGGGTACCCCTTTGTGTTTTTTCAGACTAAATTTTTGACCGTCTCAGATTTCTTCCAAACTCACGATGTTGATTAGGCAGGTCCTGACTTACACAAAGGTGTGATTATTTCCAGCCTATCTCATCCCAAAGCTGAGATATGAGGTCTAACGTAAGTGGGATTTTCTCTCAATAGGTTTATTTGTGTTGAATATATTGGAATTAAATTTATGAGCTTGTTATACATCCAATAAAGAAAAATACAGATGCAATGTAGGATATATTGGACTGACTAGGCTTTTCTGATCGCACCCTTCTTCTCATGTGTTTACCTAGCTTCACTGTAAGTAGGAATCCCATCATGAAATTTACAGTTATTAATTTTATGCAGCACAGCATGTCCCTATATCTTAGCTTTGGGATGTGGTAGGGCAAAAATTACCACACCACTGTTTTCGTCAGGACCTCTCTGACACACGGTGTGGGTTTGAAGAAGAGCTGAGGAGGTCACATATTTCACCCAAAAAAACACTAAGAGGTACCCCTTTGTGTTTTTTTAGACTAAATTTTTGACCATCTCAGATTTCTTCCAAACTCACGATGTTGATTAGGCAGGTCCTGACTTACACAAAGGTGTGATTATTTTCAGCCTATCTCGTCCCAAAGCTGAGATATGAGGACAAACTGAACTGGGATTTTCTCTCAATAGGTTTATTGGTGTTGAATATATTGGAATTAAATTCGTGAGCTTTTTATACGTCCAATAAAGCAAAATACAGATGCAATGTAGGATATATTGGACTGACTAGGCTTTTCTGATCGCACCCTTCTACTCATGTGTTTACCTAGCTTCACTGGAAGTAGGAATCCCATCATGAAATTTACAGTTATTAATTTTATGCAGCACAGCATGTCCCTATATCTTAGCTTTGGGATGTGGTAGGACAAAAATTACCACACCACTGTTTTCGTCAGGACCTCTCTGACACACGGTGTGGGTTTGAAGAAAAGCTGAGGAGGTCACATATTTCACCCAAAAAAACACTAAGAGGTACCCCTTTGTGTTTTTTTAGACTAAATTTTTGACCATCTCAGATTTCTTCCAAACTCACGATGTTGATTAGGCAGGTCCTGACTTACACAAAGGTGTGATTATTTTCAGCCTATCTCGTCCCAAAGCTGAGATATGAGGACAAACTTAACCGGGATTTTCTCTTAATAGTTTTATTGGTGTTGATTATATTGGAATTAAATTTATGAGCTTTTTATACATCCAATAAAGCAAAATACAGATGCAATGTAGGATATATTGGACTGACTAGGCTATTCTGATCGCACCCTTCTACTCATGTGTTTACCTAGCTTCACTGGAAGTAGGAATCCCATCATGAAATTTACAGTTATTAATTTTATGCAGCACAGCATGTCCCTATATCTTAGCTTTGGGATGTGGTAGGACAAAAATTACCACACCACTGTCTTCGTCAGGACCTCCCTGACACACGGTGTGGGTTTGAACAAGATCTGAAGAGGTCACATATTTCACCCAAAAAAACACTAAGGGGTACCCCTTTGTGTTTTTTCAGACTAAATTTTTGACCGTCTCAGATTTCTTCCAAACTCACGATGTTGATTAGGCAGGTCCTGACTTACACAAAGGTGTGATTATTTCCAGCCTATCTCATCCCAAAGCTGAGATATGAGGTCTAACGTAAGTGGGATTTTCTCTCAATAGGTTTATTTGTGTTGAATATATTGGAATTAAATTTATGAGCTTGTTATACATCCAATAAAGAAAAATACAGATGCAATGTAGGATATATTGGACTGACTAGGCTTTTCTGATCGCACCCTTCTTCTCATGTGTTTACCTAGCTTCACTGTAAGTAGGAATCCCATCATGAAATTTACAGTTATTAATTTTATGCAGCACAGCATGTCCCTATATCTTAGCTTTGGGATGTGGTAGGGCAAAAATTACCACACCACTGTTTTCGTCAGGACCTCTCTGACACACGGTGTGGGTTTGAAGAAGAGCTGAGGAGGTCACATATTTCACCCAAAAAAACACTAAGAGGTACCCCTTTGTGTTTTTTTAGACTAAATTTTTGACCATCTCAGATTTCTTCCAAACTCACGATGTTGATTAGGCAGGTCCTGACTTACACAAAGGTGTGATTATTTTCAGCCTATCTCGTCCCAAAGCTGAGATATGAGGACAAACTGAACTGGGATTTTCTCTCAATAGGTTTATTTGTGTTGAATATATTGGAATTAAATTCGTGAGCTTTTTATACGTCCAATAAAGCAAAATACAGATGCAATGTAGGATATATTGGACTGACTAGGCTATTCTGATCGCACCCTTCTACTCATGTGTTTACCTAGCTTCACTGGAAGTAGGAATCCCATCATGAAATTTACAGTTATTAATTTTATGCAGCACAGCATGTCCCTATATCTTAGCTTTGGGATGTGGTAGGACAAAAATTACCACACCACTGTCTTCGTCAGGACCTCCCTGACACACGGTGTGGGTTTGAACAAGATCTGAAGAGGTCACATATTTCACCCAAAAAAACACTAAGGGGTACCCCTTTGTGTTTTTTCAGACTAAATTTTTGACCGTCTCAGATTTCTTCCAAACTCACGATGTTGATTAGGCAGGTCCTGACTTACACAAAGGTGTGATTATTTCCAGCCTATCTCATCCCAAAGCTGAGATATGAGGTCTAACGTAAGTGGGATTTTCTCTCAATAGGTTTATTTGTGTTGAATATATTGGAATTAAATTTATGAGCTTGTTATACATCCAATAAAGAAAAATACAGATGCAATGTAGGATATATTGGACTGACTAGGCTTTTCTGATCGCACCCTTCTTCTCATGTGTTTACCTAGCTTCACTGTAAGTAGGAATCCCATCATGAAATTTACAGTTATTAATTTTATGCAGCACAGCATGTCCCTATATCTTAGCTTTGGGATGTGGTAGGGCAAAAATTACCACACCACTGTTTTCGTCAGGACCTCTCTGACACACGGTGTGGGTTTGAAGAAGAGCTGAGGAGGTCACATATTTCACCCAAAAAAACACTAAGAGGTACCCCTTTGTGTTTTTTTAGACTAAATTTTTGACCATCTCAGATTTCTTCCAAACTCACGATGTTGATTAGGCAGGTCCTGACTTACACAAAGGTGTGATTATTTTCAGCCTATCTCGTCCCAAAGCTGAGATATGAGGACAAACTGAACTGGGATTTTCTCTCAATAGGTTTATTTGTGTTGAATATATTGGAATTAAATTCGTGAGCTTTTTATACGTCCAATAAAGCAAAATACAGATGCAATGTAGGATATATTGGACTGACTAGGGTTTTCTGATCGCACCCTTCTACTCATGTGTTTACCTAGCTTCACTGGAAGTAGGAATCCCATCATGAAATTTACAGTTATACATTTTATGCAGCACAACATGTCCCTATATCTCAGCTCTAGGATGTGGTAGGGCAACAATTACCACACCACTGTCTACGTCAGGACCTCCCTGACACACGGTGTGGGTTTGAAGAAGATCTGAAGAGGTCACATATTTCACCCAAAAAAACACTAAGGGGTACCCCTTTGTGTTTTTTCAGTCTAAATTTTTGACCGTCTCAGATTTCTTCCAAACTCACGATGTTCATTAGGCAGGTCCTGACTTACACAAAGGTGTGATTATTTTCAGCCTATCTCATCCCAAAGCTGAGATATGAGGACAAACTGAACTGGGATTTTCTCTCAATAGGTTTATTGGTGTTGAATATATTGGAATTAAATTCGTGAGCTTTTTATACGTCCAATAAAGCAAAATACAGATGCAATGTAGGATATATTGGACTGACTAGGGTTTTCTGATCGCACCCTTCTACTCATGTGTTTACCTAGCTTCACTGGAAGTAGGAATCCCATCATGAAATTTACAGTTATACATTTTATGCAGCACAACATGTCCCTATATCTCAGCTCTGGGATGTGGTAGGGCAACAATTACCACACCACTGTCTTCGTCAGGACCTCCCTGACACACGGTGTGGGTTTGAAGAAGATCTGAAGAGGTCACATATTTCACCCAAAAAAACACTAAGGGGTACCCCTTTGTGTTTTTTCAGACTAAATTATTGACCGTCTCAGATTTCTTCCAAACTCATGATGTTGATTAGGCAGGTCCTGACTTACACAAAGGTGTGATTATTTTCAGCCTAACTCATCCCAAAGCTGAGATATGAGGACAAACTGAACTGGGATTTTCTCTCAATAGGTTTATTGGTGTTGAATATATTGGAATTAAATTCGTGAGCTTTTTATACGTCTAATAAAGCAAAATACAGATGCAATGTAGGATATATTGGACTGACTAGGCTTTTCTGATCGCACCCTTCTACTCATGTGTTTACCTTGCTTCACTGGAAGTAGGAATCCCATCATGAAATTTACAGTTATACATTTTATGCAGCACAACATGTCCCTATATCTCAGCTCTGGGATGTGGTAGGGCAACAATTACCACACCACTGTCTTCGTCAGGACCTCCCTGACACACGGTGTGGGTTTGAAGAAGATCTGAAGAGGTCACATATTTCACCCAAAAAAACACTAAGGGGTACCCCTTTGTGTTTTTTCAGACTAAATTTTTGACCGTCTCAGATTTCTTCCAAACTCACGATGTTGATTAGGCAGGTCCTGACTTACACAAAGGTGTGATTATTTCCAGCCTATCTCATTCCAAAGCTGAGATATGAGGTCTAACGTAAGTGGGATTTTCTCTCAATAGGTTTATTTGTGTTGAATATATTGGAATTAAATTTATGAGCTTGTTATACATCCAGTAAAGAAAAATACAGATGCAATGTAGGATATATTGGACTGACTAGGCTTTTCTGATCGCACCCTTCTTCTCATGTGTTTACCTAGCTTCACTGTAAGTAGGAATCCCATCATGAAATTTACAGTTATACATTTTATGCAGCACAGCATGTCCCTATAATTTAGCTTTGGGATGTGGTAGGGCAACAATTACCACACCACTGTCTTCGTCAGGACCTCCCTGACACACGGTGTGGGATTGAACAAGATCTGAAGAGGTCACATATTTCACCCAAAAAAACACTAAGGGGTACCCCTTTGTGTTTTTTCAGTCTAAATTTTTGACCGTCTCAGATTTCTTCCAAACTCACGATGTTCATTAGGCAGGTCCTGACTTACACAAAGGTGTGATTATTTTCAGCCTATCTCATCCCAAAGCTGAGATATGAGGACAAACTGAACTGGGATTTTCTCTCAATAGGTTTATTGGTGTTGAATATATTGGAATTAAATTCGTGAGCTTTTTATACGTCCAATAAAGCAAAATACAGATGCAATGTAGGATATATTGGACTGACTAGGGTTTTCTGATCGCACCCTTCTACTCATGTGTTTACCTAGCTTCACTGGAAGTAGGAATCCCATCATGAAATTTACAGTTATACATTTTATGCAGCACAGCATGTCCCTATAATTTAGCTTTGGGATGTGGTAGGGCAACAATTACCACACCACTGTCTTCGTCAGGACCTCCCTGACACACGGTGTGGGATTGAACAAGATCTGAAGAGGTCACATATTTCACCCAAAAAAACACTAAGGGGTACCCCTTTGTGTTTTTTCAGTCTAAATTTTTGACCGTCTCAGATTTCTTCCAAACTCACGATGTTCATTAGGCAGGTCCTGACTTACACAAAGGTGTGATTATTTTCAGCCTATCTCATCCCAAAGCTGAGATATGAGGACAAACTGAACTGGGATTTTCTCTCAATAGGTTTATTGGTGTTGAATATATTGGAATTAAATTCGTGAGCTTTTTATACGTCCAATAAAGCAAAATACAGATGCAATGTAGGATATATTGGACTGACTAGGGTTTTCTGATCGCACCCTTCTACTCATGTGTTTACCTAGCTTCACTGGAAGTAGGAATCCCATCATGAAATTTACAGTTATACATTTTATGCAGCACAACATGTCCCTATATCTCAGCTCTGGGATGTGGTAGGGCAACAATTACCACACCACTGTCTTCGTCAGGACCTCCCTGACACACGGTGTGGGTTTGAAGAAGATCTGAAGAGGTCACATATTTCACCCAAAAAAACACTAAGGGGTACCCCTTTGTGTTTTTTCAGACTAAATTATTGACCGTCTCAGATTTCTTCCAAACTCACGATGTTGATTAGGCAGGTCCTGACTTACACAAAGGTGTGATTATTTTTAGCCTATCTCATCCCAAAGCTGAGATATGAGGACAAACTTAACTGGGATTTTCTCTCAATAGGTTTATTGGTGTTGAATATATTGGAATTAAATTTATGAGCTTTTTATACATCCAATAAAGCAAAATACAGATGCAATGTAGGATATATTGGACTGACTAGGCTTTTCTGATCGCACCCTTCTACTCATGTGTTTACCTAGCTTCACTGGAAGTAGGAATCCCATCATGAAATTTACAGTTATTAATTTTATGCAGCACAGCATGTCCCTATATCTTAGCTTTGGGATGTGGTAGGACAAAAATTACCACACCACTGTCTTCGTCAGGACCTCCCTGACACACGGTGTGGGTTTGAAGAAGATCTGAAGAGGTCACATATTTCACCCAAAAAAACACTAAGGGGTACCCCTTTGTGTTTTTTCAGACTAAATTATTGACCGTCTCAGATTTCTTCCAAACTCATGATGTTGATTAGGCAGGTCCTGACTTACACAAAGGTGTGATTATTTTCAGCCTAACTCATCCCAAAGCTGAGATATGAGGACAAACTTAACTGGGATTTTCTCTCAATAGGTTTATTTGTGTTGAATATATTGGAATTAAATTTATGAGCTTGTTTTACGTCCAATAAAGCAAAATACAGATGCAATGTAGGATATATTGGACTGACTAGGCTTTTCTGATCGCACCCTTCTACTCATGTGTTTACCTAGCTTCACTGGAAGTAGGAATCCCATCATGAAGTTTACAGTTATACATTTTATGCAGCACAACATGTCCCTATATATTAGCTTTGGGATGTGGTAGGGCAACAATTACCACACCATTGTCTTCGTCAGGACCTCTCTGACACACGGTGTGGGTTTGAAGAAGATCTGAAGAGGTCACATATTTCACCCAAAAAAACACTAAGGGGTACCCCTTTGTGTTTTTTTAGACTAAATTTTTGACCATCTCAGATTTCTTCCACACTCACGATGTTGATTAGGCAGGTCCTGACTTACACAAAGGTGTGATTATTTTCAGCCTATCTCATCCCAAAGCTGAGATATGAGGACAAACTTAACTGGGATTTTCTCTCAATAGGTTTATTGGTGTTGAATATATTGGAATTAAATTTATGAGCTTGTTATACATCCAATAAAGAAAAATACAGATGCAATGTAGGATATATTGGACTGACTAGGCTTTTCTGATCGCACCCTTCTTCTCATGTGTTTACCTAGCTTCACTGTAAGTAGGAATCCCATCATGAAATTTACAGTTATTAATTTTATGCAGCACAGCATGTCCCTATATCTCAGCTCTGGGATGTGGTAGGGCAACAATTACCACACCACTGTCTTCGTCAGGACCTCCCTGACACACGGTGTGGGTTTGAAGAAGATCTGAAGAGGTCACATATTTCACCCAAAAAAACACTAAGGGGTACCCCTTTGTGTTTTTTCAGACTAAATTATTGACCGTCTCAGATTTCTTCCAAACTCATGATGTTGATTAGGCAGGTCCTGACTTACACAAAGGTGTGATTATTTTCAGCCTAACTCATCCCAAAGCTGAGATATGAGGACAAACTTAACTGGGATTTTCTCTCAATAGGTTTATTTGTGTTGAATATATTGGAATTAAATTTATGAGCTTGTTTTACGTCCAATAAAGCAAAATACAGATGCAATGTAGGATATATTGGACTGACTAGGCTTTTCTGATCGCACCCTTCTACTCATGTGTTTACCTAGCTTCACTGGAAGTAGGAATCCCATCATGAAGTTTACAGTTATACATTTTATGCAGCACAACATGTCCCTATATATTAGCTTTGGGATGTGGTAGGGCAACAATTACCACACCATTGTCTTCGTCAGGACCTCTCTGACACACGGTGTGGGTTTGAAGAAGATCTGAAGAGGTCACATATTTCACCCAAAAAAACACTAAGGGGTACCCCTTTGTGTTTTTTTAGACTAAATTTTTGACCATCTCAGATTTCTTCCACACTCACGATGTTGATTAGGCAGGTCCTGACTTACACAAAGGTGTGATTATTTTCAGCCTATCTCATCCCAAAGCTGAGATATGAGGACAAACTTAACTGGGATTTTCTCTTAATAGGTTTATTGGTGTTGAATATATTGGAATTAAATTTATGAGCTTTTTATACATCCAATAAAGCAAAATACAGATGCAATGTAGGATATATTGGACTGACTAGGCTATTCTGATCGCACCCTTCTACTCATGTGTTTACCTAGCTTCACTGGAAGTAGGAATCCCATCATGAAATTTACAGTTATTAATTTTATGCAGCACAGCATGTCCCTATATCTTAGCTTTGGGATGTGGTAGGACAAAAATTACCACACCACTGTCTTCGTCAGGACCTCCCTGACACACATGTGGGTTTGAACAAGATCTGAAGAGGTCACATATTTCACCCAAAAAAACACTAAGGGGTACCCCTTTGTGTTTTTTCAGACTAAATTTTTGACCGTCTCAGATTTCTTCCAAACTCACGATGTTGATTAGGCAGGTCCTGACTTACACAAAGGTGTGATTACTTCCAGCCTATCTCATTCCAAAGCTGAGATATGAGGTCTAACGTAAGTGGGATTTTCTCTCAATAGGTTTATTTGTGTTGAATATATTGGAATTAAATTTATGAGCTTGTTATACATCCAGTAAAGAAAAATACAGATGCAATGTAGGATATATTGGACTGACTAGGCTTTTCTGATCGCACCCTTCTTCTCATGTGTTTACCTAGCTTCACTGTAAGTAGGAATCCCATCATGAAATTTACAGTTATTAATTTTATGCAGCACAGCATGTCCCTATATCTTAGCTTTGGGATGTGGTAGGGCAAAAATTACCACACCACTGTTTTCGTCAGGACCTCTCTGACACACGGTGTGGGTTTGAAGAAGAGCTGAGGAGGTCACATATTTCACCCAAAAAAACACTAAGAGGTACCCCTTTGTGTTTTTTTAGACTAAATTTTTGACCATCTCAGATTTCTTCCAAACTCACGATGTTGATTTGGCAGGTCCTGACTTACACAAAGGTGTGATTATTTTCAGCCTATCTCATCCCAAAGCTGAGATATGAGGACAAACTTAACTGGGATTTTCTCTTAATAGGTATATTGGTGTTGAATATATTGGAATTAAATTTATGAGCTTTTTATACGTCCAATAAAGCAAAATACAGATGCAATGTAGGATGTATTGGACTGACTAGGCTTTTCTGATCACACCCTTCTACTCATGTGTTTACCTAGCTTCACTGGAAGTAGGAATCCCATCATGAAATTTACAGTTATACATTTTATGCAGCACAGCATGTCCCTATAATTTAGCTTTGGGATGTGGTAGGGCAACAATTACCACACCACTGTCTTCGTCAGGACCTCCCTGACACACGGTGTGGGATTGAACAAGATCTGAAGAGGTCACATATTTCACCCAAAAAAACACTAAGAGGTACCCCTTTGTGTTTTTTCAGTCTAAATTTTTGACCGTCTCAGATTTCTTCCAAACTCACGATGTTCATTAGGCAGGTCCTGACTTACACAAAGGTGTGATTATTTTCAGCCTATCTCATCCCAAAGCTGAGATATGAGGACAAACTGAACTGGGATTTTCTCTCAATAGGTTTATTGGTGTTGAATATATTGGAATTAAATTCGTGAGCTTTTTATACGTCCAATAAAGCAAAATACAGATGCAATGTAGGATATATTGGACTGACTAGGCTTTTCTGATCGCACCCTTCTACTCATGTCTTTACCTAGCTTCACTGGAAGTAGGAATCCCATCATGAAATTTACAGTTATACATTTTATGCAGCACAACATGTCCCTATATCTCAGCTCTGGGATGTGGTAGGGCAACAATTACCACACCACTGTCTTCGTCAGGACCTCCCTGACACACGGTGTGGGTTTGAAGAAGATCTGAAGAGGTCACATATTTCACCCAAAAAAACACTAAGGGGTACCCCTTTGTGTTTTTTCAGACTAAATTTTTGACCGTCTCAGATTTCTTCCAAACTCACGATGTTGATTAGGCAGGTCCTGACTTACACAAAGGTGTGATTATTTCCAGCCTATCTCATCCCAAAGCTGAGATATGAGGTCTAATGTAAGTGGGATTTTCTCTCAATAGGTTTATTTGTGTTGAATATATTGGAATTAAATTTATGAGCTTGTTATATATCCAATAAAGAAAAATACAGATGCAATGTAGGATATATTGGACTGACTAGGCTTTTCTGATCGCACCCTTCTACTCATGTGTTTACCTAGCTTCACTGGAAGTAGGAATCCCATCATGAAATTTACAGTTATACATTTTATGCAGCACAACATGTCCCTATATCTCAGCTCTGGGATGTGGTAGGGCAACAATTACCACACCACTGTCTTCGTCAGGACCTCCCTGACACACGGTGTGGGTTTGAAGAAGATCTGAAGAGGTCACATATTTCACCCAAAAAAACTAAGGGGTACCCCTTTGTGTTTTTTCAGACTAAATTTTTGACCGTCTCAGATTTCTTCCAAACTCACGATGTTGATTAGGCAGGTCCTGACTTACACAAAGGTGTGATTATTTTCAGCCTATCTCATCCCAAAGCTGAGATATGAGGACAAACTGAACTGGGATTTTCTCTCAATAGGTTTATTGGTGTTGAATATATTGGAATTAAATTCGTGAGCTTTTTATACGTCCAATAAAGCAAAATACAGATGCAATGTAGGATATATTGGACTGACTAGGGTTTTCTGATCGCACCCTTCTACTCATGTGTTTACCTAGCTTCACTGGAAGTAGGAATCCCATCATGAAATTTACAGTTATACATTTTATGCAGCACAACATGTCCCTATATCTCAGCTCTGGGATGTGGTAGGGCAACAATTACCACACCACTGTCTTCGTCAGGACCTCCCTGACACACGGTGTGGGTTTGAAGAAGATCTGAAGAGGTCACATATTTCACCCAAAAAAACACTAAGGGGTACCCCTTTGTGTTTTTTCAGACTAAATTTTTGACCATCTCAGATTTCTTCCAAACTCACGATGTTGATTAGGCAGGTCCTGACTTACACAAAGGTGTGATTATTTCCAGCCTATCTCATCCCAAAGCTGAGATATGAGGTCTAACGTAAGTGGGATTTTCTCTCAATAGGTTTATTTGTGTTGAATATATTGGAATTAAATTTATGAGCTTGTTATACATCCAATAAAGAAAAATACAGATGCAATGTAGGATATATTGGACTGACTAGGCTTTTCTGATCGCACCCTTCTTCTCATGTGTTTACCTAGCTTCACTGGAAGTAGGAATCCCATCATGAAATTTACAGTTATTAATTTTATGCAGCACAGCATGTCCCTATATATTAGCTTTGGGATGTGGTAGGGCAACAATTACCACACCATTGTCTTCGTCAGGACCTCTCTGACACACGGTGTGGGTTTGAAGAAGATCTGAAGAGGTCACATATTTCACCCAAAAAAACACTAAGGGGTACCCCTTTGTGTTTTTTTAGACTAAATTTTTGACCATCTCAGATTTCTTCCACACTCACGATGTTGATTAGGCAGGTCCTGACTTACACAAAGGTGTGATTATTTTCAGCCTATCTCATCCCAAAGCTGAGATATGAGGACAAACTTAACTGGGATTTTCTCTCAATAGGTTTATTGGTGTTGAATATATTGGAATTAAATTTATGAGCTTGTTATACGTCCAATAAAGCAAAATACAGATGCAATGTAGGATATATTGGACTGACTAGGCTTTTCTGATCGCACCCTTCTACTCATGTGTTTACCTAGCTTCACTGGAAGTAGGAATCCCGTCATGAAATTTACAGTTATTAATTTTATGCAGCAAAGCATGTCCCTATATCTTAGCTTTGGGATGTGGTAGGACAAAAATTACCACACCACTGTTTTCGTCAGGACCTCTCTGACACACGGTGTGGGTTTGAAGAAGAGCTGAGGAGGTCACATATTTAACCCAAAAAAACACTAAGAGGTACCCCTTTGTGTTTTTTTAGACTAAATTTTTGACCATCTCAGATTTCTTCCAAACTCACGATGTTGATTAGGCAGGTCCTGACTTACACAAAGGTGTGATTATTTTCAGCCTATCTCGTCCCAAAGCTGAGATATGAGGACAAACTGAACTGGGATTTTCTCTTAATAGGTTTATTGGTGTTGAATATATTGGAATTAAATTTATGAGCTTTTTATACATCCAATAAAGCAAAATACAGATGCAATGTAGGATATATTGGACTGACTAGGCTATTCTGATCGCACCCTTCTACTCATGTGTTTACCTAGCTTCACTGGAAGTAGGAATCCCATCATGAAATTTACAGTTATTAATTTTATGCAGCACAGCATGTCCCTATATCTTAGCTTTGGGATGTGGTAGGACAAAAATTACCACACCACTGTCTTCGTCAGGACCTCCCTGACACACATGTGGGTTTGAACAAGATCTGAAGAGGTCACATATTTCACCCAAAAAAACACTAAGGGGTACCCCTTTGTGTTTTTTCAGACTAAATTTTTGACCGTCTCAGATTTCTTCCAAACTCACGATGTTGATTAGGCAGGTCCTGACTTACACAAAGGTGTGATTACTTCCAGCCTATCTCATTCCAAAGCTGAGATATGAGGTCTAACGTAAGTGGGATTTTCTCTCAATAGGTTTATTTGTGTTGAATATATTGGAATTAAATTTATGAGCTTGTTATACATCCAGTAAAGAAAAATACAGATGCAATGTAGGATATATTGGACTGACTAGGCTTTTCTGATCGCACCCTTCTTCTCATGTGTTTACCTAGCTTCACTGTAAGTAGGAATCCCATCATGAAATTTACAGTTATTAATTTTATGCAGCACAGCATGTCCTTATATCTTAGCTTTGGGATGTGGTAGGGCAAAAATTACCACACCACTGTTTTCGTCAGGACCTCTCTGACACACGGTGTGGGTTTGAAGAAGAGCTGAGGAGGTCACATATTTCACCCAAAAAAACACTAAGAGGTACCCCTTTGTGTTTTTTTAGACTAAATTTTTGACCATCTCAGATTTCTTCCAAACTCACGATGTTGATTAGGCAGGTCCTGACTTACACAAAGATGTGATTATTTTCAGCCTATCTCGTCCCAAAGCTGAGATATGAGGACAAACTTAACTGGGATTTTCTCTTAATAGGTATATTGGTGTTGAATATATTGGAATTAAATTTATGAGCTTTTTATACGTCCAATAAAGCAAAATACAGATGCAATGTAGGATGTATTGGACTGACTAGGCTTTTCTGATCACACCCTTCTACTCATGTGTTTACCTAGCTTCACTGGAAGTAGGAATCCCATCATGAAATTTACAGTTATACATTTTATGCAGCACAGCATGTCCCTATAATTTAGCTTTGGGATGTGGTAGGGCAACAATTACCACACCACTGTCTTCGTCAGGACCTCCCTGACACACGGTGTGGGTTTGAAGAAGATCTGAAGAGGTCACATATTTCACCCAAAAAAACACTAAGGGGTACCCCTTTGTGTTTTTTCAGACTAAATTATTGACCGTCTCAGATTTCTTCCAAACTCATGATGTTGATTAGGCAGGTCCTGACTTACACAAAGGTGTGATTATTTTCAGCCTAACTCATCCCAAAGCTGAGATATGAGGACAAACTTAACTGGGATTTTCTCTCAATAGGTTTATTTGTGTTGAATATATTGGAATTAAATTTATGAGCTTGTTTTACGTCCAATAAAGCAAAATACAGATGCAATGTAGGATATATTGGACTGACTAGGCTTTTCTGATCGCACCCTTCTACTCATGTGTTTACCTAGCTTCACTGGAAGTAGGAATCCCATCATGAAGTTTACAGTTATACATTTTATGCAGCACAACATGTCCCTATATATTAGCTTTGGGATGTGGTAGGGCAACAATTACCACACCATTGTCTTCGTCAGGACCTCTCTGACACACGGTGTGGGTTTGAAGAAGATCTGAAGAGGTCACATATTTCACCCAAAAAAACACTAAGGGGTACCCCTTTGTGTTTTTTTAGACTAAATTTTTGACCATCTCAGATTTCTTCCACACTCACGATGTTGATTAGGCAGGTCCTGACTTACACAAAGGTGTGATTATTTTCAGCCTATCTCATCCCAAAGCTGAGATATGAGGACAAACTTAACTGGGATTTTCTCTCAATAGGTTTATTGGTGTTGAATATATTGGAATTAAATTTATGAGCTTGTTATACGTCCAATAAAGCAAAATACAGATGCAATGTAGGATATATTGGACTGACTAGGCTTTTCTGATCGCACCCTTCTACTCATGTGTTTACCTAGCTTCACTGGAAGTAGGAATCCCGTCATGAAATTTACAGTTATTAATTTTATGCAGCAAAGCATGTCCCTATATCTTAGCTTTGGGATGTGGTAGGACAAAAATTACCACACCACTGTTTTCGTCAGGACCTCTCTGACACACGGTGTGGGTTTGAAGAAGAGCTGAGGAGGTCACATATTTAACCCAAAAAAACACTAAGAGGTACCCCTTTGTGTTTTTTTAGACTAAATTTTTGACCATCTCAGATTTCTTCCAAACTCACGATGTTGATTAGGCAGGTCCTGACTTACACAAAGGTGTGATTATTTTCAGCCTATCTCGTCCCAAAGCTGAGATATGAGGACAAACTGAACTGGGATTTTCTCTTAATAGGTTTATTGGTGTTGAATATATTGGAATTAAATTTATGAGCTTTTTATACATCCAATAAAGCAAAATACAGATGCAATGTAGGATATATTGGACTGACTAGGCTATTCTGATCGCACCCTTCTACTCATGTGTTTACCTAGCTTCACTGGAAGTAGGAATCCCATCATGAAATTTACAGTTATTAATTTTATGCAGCACAGCATGTCCCTATATCTTAGCTTTGGGATGTGGTAGGACAAAAATTACCACACCACTGTCTTCGTCAGGACCTCCCTGACACACATGTGGGTTTGAACAAGATCTGAAGAGGTCACATATTTCACCCAAAAAAACACTAAGGGGTACCCCTTTGTGTTTTTTCAGACTAAATTTTTGACCGTCTCAGATTTCTTCCAAACTCACGATGTTGATTAGGCAGGTCCTGACTTACACAAAGGTGTGATTACTTCCAGCCTATCTCATTCCAAAGCTGAGATATGAGGTCTAACGTAAGTGGGATTTTCTCTCAATAGGTTTATTTGTGTTGAATATATTGGAATTAAATTTATGAGCTTGTTATACATCCAGTAAAGAAAAATACAGATGCAATGTAGGATATATTGGACTGACTAGGCTTTTCTGATCGCACCCTTCTTCTCATGTGTTTACCTAGCTTCACTGTAAGTAGGAATCCCATCATGAAATTTACAGTTATTAATTTTATGCAGCACAGCATGTCCCTATATCTTAGCTTTGGGATGTGGTAGGGCAAAAATTACCACACCACTGTTTTCGTCAGGACCTCTCTGACACACGGTGTGGGTTTGAAGAAGAGTTGAGGAGGTCACATATTTCACCCAAAAAAACACTAAGAGGTACCCCTTTGTGTTTTTTTAGACTAAATTTTTGACCATCTCAGATTTCTTCCAAACTCACGATGTTGATTAGGCAGGTCCTGACTTACACAAAGATGTGATTATTTTCAGCCTATCTCGTCCCAAAGCTGAGATATGAGGACAAACTTAACTGGGATTTTCTCTTAATAGGTATATTGGTGTTGAATATATTGGAATTAAATTTATGAGCTTTTTATACGTCCAATAAAGCAAAATACAGATGCAATGTAGGATGTATTGGACTGACTAGGCTTTTCTGATCACACCCTTCTACTCATGTGTTTACCTAGCTTCACTGGAAGTAGGAATCCCATCATGAAATTTACAGTTATACATTTTATGCAGCACAGCATGTCCCTATAATTTAGCTTTGGGATGTGGTAGGGCAACAATTACCACACCACTGTCTTCGTCAGGACCTCCCTGACACACGGTGTGGGATTGAACAAGATCTGAAGAGGTCACATATTTCACCCAAAAAAACACTAAGGGGTACCCCTTTGTGTTTTTTCAGTCTAAATTTTTGACCGTCTCAGATTTCTTCCAAACTCACGATGTTCATTAGGCAGGTCCTGACTTACACAAAGGTGTGATTATTTTCAGCCTATCTCATCCCAAAGCTGAGATATGAGGACAAACTGAACTGGGATTTTCTCTCAATAGGTTTATTGGTGTTGAATATATTGGAATTAAATTCGTGAGCTTTTTATACGTCCAATAAAGCAAAATACAGATGCAATGTAGGATATATTGGACTGACTAGGCTTTTCTGATCGCACCCTTCTACTCATGTGTTTACCTAGCTTCACTGGAAGTAGGAATCCCATCATGAAATTTACAGTTATACATTTTATGCAGCACAACATGTCCCTATATCTCAGCTCTGGGATGTGGTAGGGCAACAATTACCACACCACTGTCTTCGTCAGGACCTCCCTGACACACGGTGTGGGTTTGAAGAAGATCTGAAGAGGTCACATATTTCACCCAAAAAAACACTAAGGGGTACCCCTTTGTGTTTTTTCAGATTAAATTTTTGACCGTCTCAGATTTCTTCCAAACTCACGATGTTGATTAGGCAGGTCCTGACTTACACAAAGGTGTGATTATTTCCAGCCTATCTCATCCCAAAGCTGAGATATGAGGTCTAATGTAAGTGGGATTTTCTCTCAATAGGTTTATTTGTGTTGAATATATTGGAATTAAATTTATGAGCTTGATATATATCCAATAAAGAAAAATACAGATGCAATGTAGGATATATTGGACTGACTAGGCTTTTCTGATCGCACCCTTCTACTCATGTGTTTACCTAGCTTCACTGGAAGTAGGAATCCCATCATGAAATTTACAGTTATACATTTTATGCAGCACAACATGTCCCTATATCTCAGCTCTGGGATGTGGTAGGGCAACAATTACCACACCACTGTCTTCGTCAGGACCTCCCTGACACACGGTGTGGGTTTGAAGAAGATCTGAAGAGGTCACATATTTCACCCAAAAAAACTAAGGGGTACCCCTTTGTGTTTTTTCAGACTAAATTTTTGACCGTCTCAGATTTCTTCCAAACTCACGATGTTGATTAGGCAGGTCCTGACTTACACAAAGGTGTGATTATTTTCAGCCTATCTCATCCCAAAGCTGAGATATGAGGACAAACTGAACTGGGATTTTCTCTCAATAGGTTTATTGGTGTTGAATATATTGGAATTAAATTCGTGAGCTTTTTATACGTCCAATAAAGCAAAATACAGATGCAATGTAGGATATATTGGACTGACTAGGCTTTTCTGATCGCACCCTTCTACTCATGTGTTTACCTAGCTTCACTGGAAGTAGGAATCCCATCATGAAATTTACAGTTATACATTTTATGCAGCACAACATGTCCCTATATCTCAGCTCTGGGATGTGGTAGGGCAACAATTACCACACCACTGTCTTCGTCAGGACCTCCCTGACACACGGTGTGGGTTTGAAGAAGATCTGAAGAGGTCACATATTTCACCCAAAAAAACACTAAGGGGTACCCCTTTGTGTTTTTTCAGACTAAATTTTTGACCGTCTCAGATTTCTTCCAAACTCACGATGTTGATTAGGCAGGTCCTGACTTACACAAAGGTGTGATTATTTCCAGCCTATCTCATCCCAAAGCTGAGATATGAGGTCTAATGTAAGTGGGATTTTCTCTCAATAGGTTTATTTGTGTTGAATATATTGGAATTAAATTTATGAGCTTGTTATATATCCAATAAAGAAAAATACAGATGCAATGTAGGATATATTGGACTGACTAGGCTTTTCTGATCGCACCCTTCTACTCATGTGTTTACCTAGCTTCACTGGAAGTAGGAATCCCATCATGAAATTTACAGTTATACATTTTATGCAGCACAACATGTCCCTATATCTCAGTTCTGGGATGTGGTAGGGCAACAATTACCACACCACTGTCTTCGTCAGGACCTCCCTGACACACGGTGTGGGTTTGAAGAAGATCTGAAGAGGTCACATATTTCACCCAAAAAAACTAAGGGGTACCCCTTTGTGTTTTTTCAGACTAAATTTTTGACCGTCTCAGATTTCTTCCAAACTCACGATGTTGATTAGGCAGGTCCTGACTTACACAAAGGTGTGATTATTTTCAGCCTATCTCATCCCAAAGCTGAGATATGAGGACAAACTTAACTGGGATTTTCTCTCAATAGGTTTATTGGTGTTGAATATATTGGAATTAAATTTATGAGCTTTTTATACATCCAATAAAGCAAAATACAGATGCAATGTAGGATATATTGGACTGACTAGGCTTTTCTGATCGCACCCTTCTACTCATGTGTTTACCTAGCTTCACTGGAAGTAGGAATCCCATCATGAAATTTACAGTTATACATTTTATGCAACACAACATGTCCCTATATCTTAGCTTTAGGATGTGGTAGGGCAACAATTACCACACCACTGTCTTTGTCAGGACCTCTCTGACACACGGTGTGGGTTTGAAGAAGAGCTGAGGAGGTCACATATTTCACCCAAGAAAACACTAAGGGGTACCCCTTTGTGTTTTTTTAGACTAAATTTTTGACCATCTCAGATTTCTTCCAAACTCAGGATGTTGATTAGGCAGGTCCTGACTTACACAAAGGTGCGATTATTTTTAGCCTATCTCATCCCAAAGCTGAGATATGAGGACTAACTTGACTGGGATTTTCTCTCAATAGGTTTATTGGTGTTGAATATATTGGAATTAAATTTATGAGCTAGTTTTACGTCCAATAAAGCAAAATACAGATGCAATGTAGGATATATTGGACTGACTAGGCTTTTCTGATCGCACCCTTCTACTCATGTGTTTACCTAGCTTCACTGGAAGTAGAAATCCCATCATGAAATTTACAGTTATACATTTTATGCAGCACAACATGTCCCTATATCTTAGCTTTGGGATGTGGTAGGGCAACAATTACCACACCATTGTCTTCGTCAGGACCTCTCTGACACACAGTGTGGGTTTGAAGAAGATCTGAAGAGGTCACATATTTCACCCAAAAAAACACTAAGGGGTACCCCTTTGTGTTTTTTTAGACTAAATTTTTGACCATCTCAGATTTCTATCCACACTCACGATGTTGATTAAGCAGGTCCTGACTACAACAAGATGTTGATTAGGCAGGTCTGTACTTACACAAAGGTGTGATTATTTTCAGCCTATCTCATCCCAAAGCTGAGATATGAGGACAAACTTAACTGGGATTTTCTCTCAATAGGTTTATTGGTGTTGAATATATTGGAATTAAATTTATGAGCTTGTTATACGTCCAATAAAGCAAAATACAGATGCAATGTAGGATATATTGGACTGACTAGGCTTTTCTGATCGCACCCTTCTACTCATGTGTTTACCTAGCTTCACTGGAAGTAGGAATCCCATCATGAAATTTACAGTTATTAATTTTATGCAGCACAGCATGTCCCTATATCTTAGCTTTGGGATGTGGTAGGACAAAAATTACCACACCACTGTCTTCGTCAGGACCTCTCTGACACACGGTGTGGGTTTGAAGAAGATCTGAGGAGGTCACATATTTCACCCAAAAAAACACTAAGGGGTACCCCTTTGTGTTTTTTTAGACTAAATTTTTGACCATCTCAGATTTCTTCCAAACTCACGATGTTGATTAGGCAGGTCCTGACTTACACAAAGGTGTGATTATTTTCAGCCTATCTCATCCCAAAGCTGAGATATGAGGACAAACTTAACTGGGATTTTCTCTCAATAGGTTTATTGGTGTTGAATATATTGGAATTAAATTTATGAGCTTGTTATACGTCCAATAAAGCAAAATACAGATGCAATGTAGGATATATTGGACTGACTAGGCTTTTCTGATCGCACCCTTCTACTCATGTGTTTACCTAGCTTCACTGGAAGTAGGATTCCCATCATGAAATTTACAGTTATTAATTTTATGCAGCACAGCATGTCCCTATATCTTAGCTTTGGGATGTGGTAGGACAAAAATTACCACACCACTGTCTTCGTCAGGAACTCCCTGACACACGGTGTGGGTTTGAACAAGATCTGAGGAGGTCACATATTTCACCCAAAAAACACTAAGGGGTACCCCTTTGTGTTTTTTCAGACTAAATTTTTGACCGTCTCAGATTTCTTCCAAACTCACGATGTTGATTAGGCAGGTCCTGACTTACACAAAGGTGTGATTATTTTCAGCCTATCTCATCCCAAAGCTGAGATATGAGGACAAACTTAACTGGGATTTTCTCTCAATAGGTTTATTGGTGTTGAATATATTGGAATTAAATTTATGAGCTTTTTATACGTCCAATAAAGCAAAATACAGATGCAATGTAGGATATATTGGACTGACTAGGCTTTTCTGATCGCACCCTTCTACTCATGTGTTTACCTAGCTTCACTGGAATGAGGAATCCCATCATGAAATTTACAGTTATACATTTTATGCAGCACAGCATGTCCCTATATCTTAGCTTTGGGATGTGGTAGGGCAACAATTACCACACCACTGTCTTCGTCAGGACCTCTCTGACACACGGTGTGGGTTTGAAGAAGATCTGAAGAGGTCACATATTTCACCCAAAAAAACACTAAGGGGTACCCCTTTGTGTTTTTTTAGACTAAATTTTTGACCATCTCAGATTTCTTCCACACTCACGATGTTGATTAGGCACGTCCTGACTTACACAAAGGTGTGATTATTTTCAGCCTATCTCATCCCAAAGCTGAGATATGAGGACAAACTTAACTGGGATTTTCTCTCAATAGGTTTATTGGTGTTGAATATATTGGAATTAAATTTATGAGCTTTTTATACGTCCAATAAAGCAACATACAGATGCATTGTAGGATATATTGGACTGACTAGGCTTTTCTGATCGCACCCTTCTACTCATGTGTTTACCTAGCTTCACTGGAATGAGGAATCCCATCATGAAATTTACAGTTATACATTTTATGCAGCACAACATGTCCCTATATCTTAGCTTTGGGATGTGGTAGGGCAACAATTACCACACCACTGTCTTCGTCAGGACCTCTCTGACACACGGTGTGGGTTTGAAGAAGATCTGAAGAGGTCACATATTTCACCCAAAAAAACACTAAGGGGTACCCCTTTGTGTTTTTTTAGACTAAATTTTTGACCATCTCAGATTTCTTCCACACTCACGATGTTGATTAGGCAGGTCCTGACTTACACAAAGGTGTGCTTATTTTCAGCCTATCTCATCCCAAAGCTGAGATATGAGGACAAACTTAACTGGGATTTTCTCTCAATAGGTTTATTGGTGTTGAATATATTGGAATTAAATTTATGAGCTTTTTATACGTCCAATAAAGCAAAATACAGATGCAATGTAGGATATATTGGACTGACTAGGCTTTTCTGATCGCACCCTTCTACTCATGTGTTTACCTAGCTTCACTGGAAGTAGGAATCCCATCATGAAATTTACAGTTATACATTTTATGCAGCACAACATGTCCCTATATCTTAGCTTTGGGATGTGGTAGGGCAACAATTACCACACCACTGTCTTCGTCACGACCTCTCTGACACACGGTGTGGGTTTGAAGAAGATCTGAGGAGGTCACATATTTCACCCAAAAAAACACTAAGGGGTACCCCTTTGTGTTTTTTTAGACTAAATTTTTGACCATCTCAGATTTCTTCCAAACTCACGATGTTGATTAGGCAGGTCCTGACTTACACAAAGGTGTGATTATTTTCAGCCTATCTCATCCCAAAGCTGAGATATGAGGACAAACTTAACTGGGATTTTCTCTCAATAGGTTTATTGGTGTTGAATATATTGGAATTAAATTTATGAGCTTGTTATACGTCCAATAAAGCAAAATACAGATGTAATGTAGGATATATTGGACTGACTAGGCTTTTCTGATCGCACCCTTCTACTCATGTGTTTACCTAGCTTCACTGGAAGTAGGAATCCCATCATGAAATTTACAGTTATACATTTTATGCAGCACAACATGTCCCTATATCTCAGCTCTGGGATGTGGTAGGGCAACAATTACCACACCACTGTCTTCGTCAGGACCTCCCTGACACACGGTGTGGGTTTGAAGAAGATCTGAAGAGGTCACATATTTCACCCAAAAAAACACTAAGGGGTACCCCTTTGTGTTTTTTCAGACTAAATTATTGACCGTCTCAGATTTCTTCCAAACTCACGATGTTGATTAGGCAGGTCCTGACTTACACAAAGGTGTGATTATTTTCAGCCTATCTCATCCCAAAGCTGAGATATGATGACAAACTTAACTGGGATTTTCTCTCAATAGGTTTATTGGTGTTGAATATATTGGAATTAAATTTATGAGCTTGTTATACGTCCAATAAAGCAAAATACAGATGTAATGTAGGATATATTGGACTGACTAGGCTTTTCTGATCGCACCCTTCTACTCATGTGTTTACCTAGCTTCACTGGAAGTAGGAATCCCATCATGAAATTTACAGTTATACATTTTATGCAGCACAACATGTCCCTATATCTCAGCTCTGGGATGTGGTAGGGCAACAATTACCACACCACTGTCTTCGTCAGGACCTCCCTGACACACGGTGTGGGTTTGAAGAAGATCTGAAGAGGTCACATATTTCACCCAAAAAAACACTAAGGGGTACCCCTTTGTGTTTTTTCAGACTAAATTATTGACCGTCTCAGATTTCTTCCAAACTCACGATGTTGATTAGGCAGGTCCTGACTTACACAATGGTGTGATTATTTTCAGCCTATCTCATCCCAAAGCTGAGATATGAGGACAAACTTAACTGGGATTTTCTCTTAATAGGTATATTGGTGTTGAATATATTGGAATTAAGTTTATGAGCTTTTTATACGTCCAATAAAGCAAAATACAGATGCAATGTAGGATGTATTGGACTGACTAGGCTTTTCTGATCACACCCTTCTACTCATGTGTTTACCTAGCTTCACTGGAAGTAGGAATCCCATCATGAAATTTACAGTTATACATTTTATGCAGCACAGCATGTCCCTATAATTTAGCTTTGGGATGTGGTAGGGCAACAATTACCACACCACTGTCTTCGTCAGGACCTCCCTGACACACGGTGTGGGATTGAACAAGATCTGAAGAGGTCACATATTTCACCCAAAAAAACACTAAGGGGTACCCCTTTGTGTTTTTTCAGTCTAAATTTTTGACCGTCTCAGATTTCTTCCAAACTCACGATGTTCATTAGGCAGGTCCTGACTTACACAAAGGTGTGATTATTTTCAGCCTATCTCATCCCAAAGCTGAGAAATGAGGACAAACTGAACTGGGATTTTCTCTCAATAGGTTTATTGGTGTTGAATATATTGGAATTAAATTCGTGAGCTTTTTATACGTCCAATAAAGCAAAATACAGATGCAATGTAGGATATATTGGACTGACTAGGCTTTTCTGATCGCACCCTTCTACTCATGTGTTTACCTAGCTTCACTGGAAGTAGGAATCCCATCATGAAATTTACAGTTATACATTTTATGCAGCACAACATGTCCCTATATCTCAGCTCTGGGATGTGGTAGGGCAACAATTACCACACCACTGTCTTCGTCAGGACCTCCCTGACACACGGTGTGGGTTTGAAGAAGATCTGAAGAGGTCACATATTTCACCCAAAAAAACACTAAGAGGTACCCCTTTGTGTTTTTTTAGACTAAATTTTTGACCGTCTCAGATTTCTTCCAAACTCACGATGTTGATTAGGCAGGTCCTGACTTACACAAAGGTGTGATTATTTCCAGCCTATCTCATTCCAAAGCTGAGATATGAGGTCTAACGTAAGTGGGATTTTCTCTCAATAGGTTTATTTGTGTTGAATATATTGGAATTAAATTTATGAGCTTGTTATACATCCAGTAAAGAAAAATACAGATGCAATGTAGGATATATTGGACTGACTAGGCTTTTCTGATCGCACCCTTCTTCTCATGTGTTTACCTAGCTTCACTGTAAGTAGGAAACCCATCATGAAATTTACAGTTATTAATTTTATGCAGCACAGCATGTCCCTATATCTTAGCTTTGGGATGTGGTAGGGCAAAAATTACCACACCACTGTTTTCGTCAGGACCTCTCTGACACACGGTGTGGGTTTGAAGAAGAGCTGAGGAGGTCACATATTTCACCCAAAAAAACACTAAGAGGTACCCCTTTGTGTTTTTTTAGACTAAATTTTTGACCATCTCAGATTTCTTCCAAACTCACGATGTTGATTAGGCAGGTCCTGACTTACACAAAGGTGCGATTATTTTTAGCCTATCTCATCCCAAAGCTGAGATATGAGGACTAACTTGACTGGGATTTTCTCTCAATAGGTTTATTGGTGTTGAATATATTGGAATTAAATTTATGAGCTAGTTTTACGTCCAATAAAGCAAAATACAGATGCAATGTAGGATATATTGGACTGACTAGGCTTTTCTGATCGCACCCTTCTACTCATGTGTTTACCTAGCTTCACTGGAAGTAGAAATCCCATCATGAAATTTACAGTTATACATTTTATGCAGCACAACATGTCCCTATATCTTAGCTTTGGGATGTGGTAGGGCAACAATTACCACACCATTGTCTTCGTCAGGACCTCTCTGACACACAGTGTGGGTTTGAAGAAGATCTGAAGAGGTCACATATTTCACCCAAAAAAACACTAAGGGGTACCCCTTTGTGTTTTTTTAGACTAAATTTTTGACCATCTCAGATTTCTTCCACACTCACGATGTTGATTAGGCAGGTCCTGACTTACACAAAGGTGTGATTATTTTCAGCCTATCTCATCCCAAAGCTGAGATATGAGGACAAACTTAACTGGGATTTTCTCTCAATAGGTTTATTGGTGTTGAATATATTGGAATTAAATTTATGAGCTTGTTATACGTCCAATAAAGCAAAATACAGATGCAATGTAGGATATATTGGACTGACTAGGCTTTTCTGATCGCACCCTTCTACTCATGTGTTTACCTAGCTTCACTGGAAGTAGGAATCCCATCATGAAATTTACAGTTATTAATTTTATGCAGCACAGCATGTCCCTATATCTTAGCTTTGGGATGTGGTAGGACAAAAATTACCACACCACTGTCTTCGTCAGGACCTCTCTGACACACGGTGTGGGTTTGAAGAAGATCTGAGGAGGTCACATATTTCACCCAAAAAAACACTAAGGGGTACCCCTTTGTGTTTTTTTAGACTAAATTTTTGACCATCTCAGATTTCTTCCAAACTCACGATGTTGATTAGGCAGGTCCTGACTTACACAAAGGTGTGATTATTTTCAGCCTATCTCATCCCAAAGCTGAGATATGAGGACAAACTTAACTGGGATTTTCTCTCAATAGGTTTATTGGTGTTGAATATATTGGAATTAAATTTATGAGCTTGTTATACGTCCAATAAAGCAAAATACAGATGCAATGTAGGATATATTGGACTGACTAGGCTTTTCTGATCGCACCCTTCTACTCATGTGTTTACCTAGCTTCACTGGAAGTAGGATTCCCATCATGAAATTTACAGTTATTAATTTTATGCAGCACAGCATGTCCCTATATCTTAGCTTTGGGATGTGGTAGGACAAAAATTACCACACCACTGTCTTCGTCAGGAACTCCCTGACACACGGTGTGGGTTTGAACAAGATCTGAGGAGGTCACATATTTCACCCAAAAAACACTAAGGGGTACCCCTTTGTGTTTTTTCAGACTAAATTTTTGACCGTCTCAGATTTCTTCCAAACTCACGATGTTGATTAGGCAGGTCCTGACTTACACAAAGGTGTGATTATTTTCAGCCTATCTCATCCCAAAGCTGAGATATGAGGACAAACTTAACTGGGATTTTCTCTCAATAGGTTTATTGGTGTTGAATATATTGGAATTAAATTTATGAGCTTTTTATACGTCCAATAAAGCAAAATACAGATGCAATGTAGGATATATTGGACTGACTAGGCTTTTCTGATCGCACCCTTCTACTCATGTGTTTACCTAGCTTCACTGGAATGAGGAATCCCATCATGAAATTTACAGTTATACATTTTATGCAGCACAGCATGTCCCTATATCTTAGCTTTGGGATGTGGTAGGGCAACAATTACCACACCACTGTCTTCGTCAGGACCTCTCTGACACACGGTGTGGGTTTGAAGAAGATCTGAAGAGGTCACATATTTCACCCAAAAAAACACTAAGGGGTACCCCTTTGTGTTTTTTTAGACTAAATTTTTGACCATCTCAGATTTCTTCCACACTCACGATGTTGATTAGGCACGTCCTGACTTACACAAAGGTGTGATTATTTTCAGCCTATCTCATCCCAAAGCTGAGATATGAGGACAAACTTAACTGGGATTTTCTCTCAATAGGTTTATTGGTGTTGAATATATTGGAATTAAATTTATGAGCTTTTTATACGTCCAATAAAGCAACATACAGATGCATTGTAGGATATATTGGACTGACTAGGCTTTTCTGATCGCACCCTTCTACTCATGTGTTTACCTAGCTTCACTGGAATGAGGAATCCCATCATGAAATTTACAGTTATACATTTTATGCAGCACAACATGTCCCTATATCTTAGCTTTGGGATGTGGTAGGGCAACAATTACCACACCACTGTCTTCGTCAGGACCTCTCTGACACACGGTGTGGGTTTGAAGAAGATCTGAAGAGGTCACATATTTCACCCAAAAAAACACTAAGGGGTACCCCTTTGTGTTTTTTTAGACTAAATTTTTGACCATCTCAGATTTCTTCCACACTCACGATGTTGATTAGGCAGGTCCTGACTTACACAAAGGTGTGCTTATTTTCAGCCTATCTCATCCCAAAGCTGAGATATGAGGACAAACTTAACTGGGATTTTCTCTCAATAGGTTTATTGGTGTTGAATATATTGGAATTAAATTTATGAGCTTTTTATACGTCCAATAAAGCAAAATACAGATGCAATGTAGGATATATTGGACTGACTAGGCTTTTCTGATCGCACCCTTCTACTCATGTGTTTACCTAGCTTCACTGGAAGTAGGAATCCCATCATGAAATTTACAGTTATACATTTTATGCAGCACAACATGTCCCTATATCTTAGCTTTGGGATGTGGTAGGGCAACAATTACCACACCACTGTCTTCGTCACGACCTCTCTGACACACGGTGTGGGTTTGAAGAAGATCTGAGGAGGTCACATATTTCACCCAAAAAAACACTAAGGGGTACCCCTTTGTGTTTTTTTAGACTAAATTTTTGACCATCTCAGATTTCTTCCAAACTCACGATGTTGATTAGGCAGGTCCTGACTTACACAAAGGTGTGATTATTTTCAGCCTATCTCATCCCAAAGCTGAGATATGAGGACAAACTTAACTGGGATTTTCTCTCAATAGGTTTATTGGTGTTGAATATATTGGAATTAAATTTATGAGCTTGTTATACGTCCAATAAAGCAAAATACAGATGTAATGTAGGATATATTGGACTGACTAGGCTTTTCTGATCGCACCCTTCTACTCATGTGTTTACCTAGCTTCACTGGAAGTAGGAATCCCATCATGAAATTTACAGTTATACATTTTATGCAGCACAACATGTCCCTATATCTCAGCTCTGGGATGTGGTAGGGCAACAATTACCACACCACTGTCTTCGTCAGGACCTCCCTGACACACGGTGTGGGTTTGAAGAAGATCTGAAGAGGTCACATATTTCACCCAAAAAAACACTAAGGGGTACCCCTTTGTGTTTTTTCAGACTAAATTATTGACCGTCTCAGATTTCTTCCAAACTCACGATGTTGATTAGGCAGGTCCTGACTTACACAAAGGTGTGATTATTTTCAGCCTATCTCATCCCAAAGCTGAGATATGATGACAAACTTAACTGGGATTTTCTCTCAATAGGTTTATTGGTGTTGAATATATTGGAATTAAATTTATGAGCTTGTTATACGTCCAATAAAGCAAAATACAGATGTAATGTAGGATATATTGGACTGACTAGGCTTTTCTGATCGCACCCTTCTACTCATGTGTTTACCTAGCTTCACTGGAAGTAGGAATCCCATCATGAAATTTACAGTTATACATTTTATGCAGCACAACATGTCCCTATATCTCAGCTCTGGGATGTGGTAGGGCAACAATTACCACACCACTGTCTTCGTCAGGACCTCCCTGACACACGGTGTGGGTTTGAAGAAGATCTGAAGAGGTCACATATTTCACCCAAAAAAACACTAAGGGGTACCCCTTTGTGTTTTTTCAGACTAAATTATTGACCGTCTCAGATTTCTTCCAAACTCACGATGTTGATTAGGCAGGTCCTGACTTACACAATGGTGTGATTATTTTCAGCCTATCTCATCCCAAAGCTGAGATATGAGGACAAACTTAACTGGGATTTTCTCTTAATAGGTATATTGGTGTTGAATATATTGGAATTAAGTTTATGAGCTTTTTATACGTCCAATAAAGCAAAATACAGATGCAATGTAGGATGTATTGGACTGACTAGGCTTTTCTGATCACACCCTTCTACTCATGTGTTTACCTAGCTTCACTGGAAGTAGGAATCCCATCATGAAATTTACAGTTATACATTTTATGCAGCACAGCATGTCCCTATAATTTAGCTTTGGGATGTGGTAGGGCAACAATTACCACACCACTGTCTTCGTCAGGACCTCCCTGACACACGGTGTGGGATTGAACAAGATCTGAAGAGGTCACATATTTCACCCAAAAAAACACTAAGGGGTACCCCTTTGTGTTTTTTCAGTCTAAATTTTTGACCGTCTCAGATTTCTTCCAAACTCACGATGTTCATTAGGCAGGTCCTGACTTACACAAAGGTGTGATTATTTTCAGCCTATCTCATCCCAAAGCTGAGAAATGAGGACAAACTGAACTGGGATTTTCTCTCAATAGGTTTATTGGTGTTGAATATATTGGAATTAAATTCGTGAGCTTTTTATACGTCCAATAAAGCAAAATACAGATGCAATGTAGGATATATTGGACTGACTAGGCTTTTCTGATCGCACCCTTCTACTCATGTGTTTACCTAGCTTCACTGGAAGTAGGAATCCCATCATGAAATTTACAGTTATACATTTTATGCAGCACAACATGTCCCTATATCTCAGCTCTGGGATGTGGTAGGGCAACAATTACCACACCACTGTCTTCGTCAGGACCTCCCTGACACACGGTGTGGGTTTGAAGAAGATCTGAAGAGGTCACATATTTCACCCAAAAAAACACTAAGAGGTACCCCTTTGTGTTTTTTTAGACTAAATTTTTGACCGTCTCAGATTTCTTCCAAACTCACGATGTTGATTAGGCAGGTCCTGACTTACACAAAGGTGTGATTATTTCCAGCCTATCTCATTCCAAAGCTGAGATATGAGGTCTAACGTAAGTGGGATTTTCTCTCAATAGGTTTATTTGTGTTGAATATATTGGAATTAAATTTATGAGCTTGTTATACATCCAGTAAAGAAAAATACAGATGCAATGTAGGATATATTGGACTGACTAGGCTTTTCTGATCGCACCCTTCTTCTCATGTGTTTACCTAGCTTCACTGTAAGTAGGAAACCCATCATGAAATTTACAGTTATTAATTTTATGCAGCACAGCATGTCCCTATATCTTAGCTTTGGGATGTGGTAGGGCAAAAATTACCACACCACTGTTTTCGTCAGGACCTCTCTGACACACGGTGTGGGTTTGAAGAAGAGCTGAGGAGGTCACATATTTCACCCAAAAAAACACTAAGAGGTACCCCTTTGTGTTTTTTTAGACTAAATTTTTGACCATCTCAGATTTCTTCCAAACTCACGATGTTGATTAGGCAGGTCCTGACTTACACAAAGGTGTGATTATTTTCAGCCTATCTCGTCCCAAAGCTGAGATATGAGGACAAACTTAACTGGGATTTTCTCTTAATAGGTATATTGGTGTTGAATATATTGGAATTAAATTTATGAGCTTTTTATACGTCCAATAAAGCAAAATACAGATGCAATGTAGGATGTATTGGACTGACTAGGCTTTTCTGATCGCACCCTTCTACTCATGTGTTTACCTAGCTTCACTGGAAGTAGGAATCCCATCATGAAATTTACAGTTATACATTTTATGCAGCACAGCATGTCCCTATATCTCAGCTTTGGGATGTGGTAGGGCAACAATTACCACACCACTGTCTTCGTCAGGACCTCCCTGACACACGGTGTGGGATTGAACAAGATCTGAAGAGGTCACATATTTCACCCAAAAAAACACTAAGGGGTACCCCTTTGTGTTTTTTCAGTCTAAATTTTTGACCGTCTCAGATTTCTTCCAAACTCACGATGTTCATTAGGCAGGTCCTGACTTACACAAAGGTGTGATTATTTTCAGCCTATCTCATCCCAAAGCTGAGATATGAGGACAAACTGAACTGGGATTTTCTCTCAATAGGTTTATTGGTGTTGAATATATTGGAATTAAATTCGTGAGCTTTTTATACGTCCAATAAAGCAAAATACAGATGCAATGTAGGATATATTGGACTGACTAGGCTTTTCTGATCGCACCCTTCTACTCATGTGTTTACCTAGCTTCACTGGAAGTAGGAATCCCATCATGAAATTTACAGTTATACATTTTATGCAGCACAACATGTCCCTATATCTCAGCTCTGGGATGTGGTAGGGCAACAATTACCACACCACTGTCTTCGTCAGGACCTCCCTGACACACGGTGTGGGTTTGAAGAAGATCTGAAGAGGTCACATATTTCACCCAAAAAAACACTAAGGGGTACCCCTTTGTGTTTTTTCAGACTAAATTTTTGACCGTCTCAGATTTCTTCCAAACTCACGATGTTGATTAGGCAGGTCCTGACTTACACAAAGGTGTGATTATTTCCAGCCTATCTCATTCCAAAGCTGAGATATGAGGTCTAACGTAAGTGGGATTTTCTCTCAATAGGTTTATTTGTGTTGAATATATTGGAATTAAATTTATGAGCTTGTTATACATCCAGTAAAGAAAAATACAGATGCAATGTAGGATATATTGGACTGACTAGGCTTTTCTGATCGCACCCTTCTTCTCATGTGTTTACCTAGCTTCACTGTAAGTAGGAATCCCATCATGAAATTTACAGTTATTAATTTTATGCAGCACAGCATGTCCCTATATCTTAGCTTTGGGATGTGGTAGGGCAAAAATTACCACACCACTGTTTTCGTCAGGACCTCTCTGACACACGGTGTGGGTTTGAAGAAGAGCTGAGGAGGTCACATATTTCACCCAAAAAAACACTAAGAGGTACCCCTTTGTGTTTTTTTAGACTAAATTTTTGACCATCTCAGATTTCTTCCAAACTCACGATGTTGATTAGGCAGGTCCTGACTTACACAAAGGTGTGATTATTTTCAGCCTATCTCGTCCCAAAGCTGAGATATGAGGACAAACTTAACTGGGATTTTCTCTTAATAGGTATATTGGTGTTGAATATATTGGAATTAAATTTATGAGCTTTTTATACGTCCAATAAAGAAAAATACAGTTGCAATGTAGGATGTATTGGACTGACTAGGCTTTTCTGATCGCACCCTTCTACTCATGTGTTTACCTAGCTTCACTGGAAGTAGGAATCCCATCATGAAATTTACAGTTATACATTTTATGCAGCACAGCATGTCCCTATAATTTAGCTTTGGGATGTGGTAGGGCAACAATTACCACACCACTGTCTTCGTCAGGACCTCCCTGACACACGGTGTGGGTTTGAAGAAGATCTGAAGAGGTCACATATTTCACCCAAAAAAACACTAAGGGGTACCCCTTTGTGTTTTTTCAGACTAAATTTTTGACCGTCTCAGATTTCTTCCAAACTCATGATGTTGATTAGGCAGGTCCTGACTTACACAAAGGTGTGATTATTTTCAGCCTATCTCATCCCAAAGCTGAGATATGAGGACAAACTTAACTGGGATTTTCTCTCAATAGGTTTATTGGTGTTGAATATATTGGAATTAAATTTATGAGCTTTTTATACATCCAATAAAGCAAAATACAGATGCAATGTAGGATATATTGGACTGACTAGGCTTTTCTGATCGCACCCTTCTACTCATGTGTTTACCTAGCTTCACTGGAAGTAGGAATCCCATCATGAAATTTACAGTTATTAATTTTATGCAGCACAGCATGTCCCTATATCTTAGCTTTGGGATGTGGTAGGACAAAAATTACCACACCACTGTCTTCGTCAGGACCTCTCTGACACACGGTGTGGGTTTGAAGAAGATCTGAGGAGGTCACATATTTCACTCAAAAAAACACTAAGGGGTACCCCTTTGTGTTTTTTTAGACTAAATTTTTGACCATCTCAGATTTCTTCCAAACTCACGATGTTGATTAGGCAGGTCCTGACTTACACAAAGGTGTGATTATTTTCAGCCTATCTCATCCCAAAGCTGAGATATGAGGACAAACTGAACTGGGAATTTCTCTCAATAGGTTTATTGGTGTTGAATATATTGGAATTAAATTCATGAGCTTTTTATACGTCCAATAAAGCAAAATACAGATGCAATGTAGGATATATTGGACTGACTAGGCTTTTCTGATCCCACCCTTCTACTCATGTGTTTACCTAGCTTCACTGGAAGTAGGAATCCCATCATGAAATTTACAGTTATACATTTTATGCAGCACAACATGTCCCTATATCTCAGCTCTGGGATGTGGTAGGGCAACAATTACCACACCACTGTCTTCGTCAGGACCTCCCTGACACACGGTGTGGGTTTGAACAAGATCTGAAGAGGTCACATATTTCACCCAAAAAAACACTAAGGGGTACCCCTTTGTGTTTTTTTAGACTAAATTTTTGACCATCTCAGATTTCTTCCACACTCACGATGTTGATTAGGCAGGTCCTGGCTTACACAAAGGTGTGATTATTTTCAGCCTATCTCATCCCAAAGCTGAGATATGAGGACAAACTTAACTGGGATTTTCTCTCAATAGGTTTATTGGTGTTGAATATATTGGAATTAAATTTATAAGCTTGTTATACGTCCAATAAAGCAAAATACAGATGCAATGTAGGATATATTGGACTGACTAGGCTTTTCTGATCGCACCCTTCTACTCATGTGTTTACCTAGCTTCACTGGAAGTAGGAATCCCATCATGAAATTTACAGTTATTAATTTTATGCAGCACAGCATGTCCCTATATATTAGCTTTGGGATGTGGTAGGACAAAAATTACCACACCACTCTCTTCATCAGGACCTCTCTGACACACGGTGTGGGTTTGAAGAAGATCTGAGGAGGTCACATATTTCACCCAAAAAAACACTAAGGGGTACCCCTTTGTGTTTTTTTAGACAAAATTTTTGACCGTCTCAGATTTCTTCCAAACTCACGATGTTGATTAGGCAGGTCCTGACTTACACAAAGGTGTGATTATTTCCAGCCTATCTCATCCCAAAGCTGAGATATGAGGACAAACTTAACTGGGATTTTCTCTCAATAGGTTTATTGGTGTTGAATATATTGGAATTAAATTTATGAGCTTTTTATACGTCCAATAAAGCAAAATACAGATGCAATGTAGGATATATTGGACTGACTAGGCTTTTCTGATCGCACCCTTCTACTCATGTGTTTACCTAGCTTCACTGGAAGTAGGAATCCCATCATGAAATTTACAGTTATACATTTTATGCAGCACAGCATGTCCCTATAATTTAGCTTTGGGATGTGGTAGGGCAACAATTACCACACCACTGTCTTCGTCAGGACCTCCCTGACACACGGTGTGGGTTTGAAGAAGATCTGAAGAGGTCACATATTTCACCCAAAAAAACACTAAGGGGTACCCCTTTGTGTTTTTTTAGACTAAATTTTTGACCATCTCAGATTTCTTCCACACTCACGATGTTGATTAGGCAGGTCCTGACTTACACAAAGGTGTGATTATTTTCAGCCTATCTCATCCCAAAGCTGAGATATGAGGACAAACTTAACTGGGATTTTCTCTCAATAGGTTTATTGGTGTTGAATATATTGGAATTAAATTTATGAGCTTTTTATACGTCCAATAAAGCAAAATACAGATGCAATGTAGGATATATTGGACTGACTAGGCTTTTCTGATCGCACCCTTCTACTCATGTGTTTACCTAGCTTCACTGGAAGTAGGAATCCCATCATGAAATTTACAGTTATACATTTTATGCAGCACAACATGTCCCTATATCTTAGCTTTGGGATGTGGTAGGGCAACAATTACCACACCGCTGTCTTCGTCAGGACCTCTCTGACACACGGTGTGGGTTTGAAGAAGATCTGAGGAGGTCACATATTTCACCCAAAAAAACACTAAGGGGTACCCCTTTGTGTTTTTTTAGACTAAATTTTTGACCATCTCAGATTTCTTCCAAACTCACGATGTTGATTAGGCAGGTCCTGACTTACACAAAGGTGTGATTATTTTCAGCCTATCTCATCCCAAAGCTGAGATATGAGGACAAACTTAACTGGGATTTTCTCTCAATAGGTTTATTGGTGTTGAATATATTGGAATTAAATTTATGAGCTTGTTATACGTCCAATAAAGCAAAATACAGATGTAATGTAGGATATATTGGACTGACTAGGCTTTTCTGATCGCACCCTTCTACTCATGTGTTTACCTAGCTTCACTGGAAGTAGGAATCCCATCATGAAATTTACAGTTATACATTTTATGCAGCACAACATGTCCCTATATCTCAGCTCTGGGATGTGGTAGGGCAACAATTACCACACCACTGTCTTCGTCAGGACCTCCCTGACACACGGTGTGGGTTTGAAGAAGATCTGAAGAGGTCACATATTTCACCCAAAAAAACACTAAGGGGTACCCCTTTGTGTTTTTTCAGACTAAATTATTGACCGTCTCAGATTTCTTCCAAACTCACGATGTTGATTAGGCAGGTCCTGACTTACACAATGGTGTGATTATTTTCAGCCTATCTCATCCCAAAGCTGAGATATGAGGACAAACTTAACTGGGATTTTCTCTCAATAGGTTTATTGGTGTTGAATATATTGGAATTAAATTTATGAGCTTTTTATACATCCAATAAAGCAAAATACAGATGCAATGTAGGATATATTGGACTGACTAGGCTTTTCTGATCGCACCCTTCTACTCATGTGTTTACCTAGCTTCACTGGAATGAGGAATCCCATCATGAAATTTACAGTTATACATTTTATGCAGCACAACATGTCCCTATATCTTAGCTTTGGGATGTGGTAGGGCAACAATTACCACACCACTGTCTTCGTCAGGACCTCTCTGACACACGGTGTGGGTTTGAAGAAGATCTGAAGAGGTCACATATTTCACCCAAAAAAACACTAAGGGGTACCCCTTTGTGTTTTTTTAGACTAAATTTTTGACCATCTCAGATTTCTTCCACACTCACGATGTTGATTAGGCAGGTCCTGACTTACACAAAGGTGTGATTATTTTCAGCCTATCTCATCCCAAAGCTGAGATATGAGGACAAACTTAACTGGGATTTTCTCTCAATAGGTTTATTGGTGTTGAATATATTGGAATTAAATTTATGAGCTTGTTATACGTCCAATAAAGCAAAATACAGATGCAATGTAGGATATATTGGACTGACTAGGCTTTTCTGATCGCACCCTTCTACTCATGTGTTTACCTAGCTTCACTGGAAGTAGGAATCCCATCATGAAATTTACAGTTATTAATTTTATGCAGCACAGCATGTCCCTATATCTTAGCTTTGGGATGTGGTAGGACAAAAATTACCACACCACTGTCTTCGTCAGGACCTCCCTGACACACGGTGTGGGTTTGAAGAAGATCTGAAGAGGTCACATATTTCACCCAAAAAAACACTAAGGGGTACCCCTTTGTGTTTTTTCAGACTAAATTTTTGACCGTCTCAGATTTCTTCCAAACTCACGTTGTTGATTAGGCAGGTCCTGACTTACACAAAGGTGTGATTATTTCCAGCCTATCTCATCCCAAAGCTGAGATATGAGGTCTAACGTAAGTGGGATTTTCTCTCAATAGGTTTATTTGTGTTGAATATATTGGAATTAAATTTATGAGCTTGTTATACATCCAATAAAGAAAAATACAGATGCAATGTAGGATATATTGGACTGACTAGGCTTTTCTGATCGCACCCTTCTTCTCATGTGTTTACCTAGCTTCACTGTAAGTAGGAATCCCATCATGAAATTTACAGTTATTAATTTTATGCAGCACAGCATGTCCCTATATCTTAGCTTTGGGATGTGGTAGGACAAAAATTACCACACCACTGTCTTCGTCAGGACCTCTCTGACACACGGTGTGGGTTTGAAGAAGATCTGAGGAGGTCACATATTTCACCCCAAAAAACACTAAGGGGTACCCCTTTGTGTTTTTTTAGACTAAATTTTTGACCATCTCAGATTTCTTCCAAACTCACGATGTTGATTACGCAGGTCCTGACTTACACAAAGGTGTGATTATTTTCAGGCTATCTCATCCCAAAGCTGAGATATGAGGACAAACTTAACTGGGATTTTCTCTCAATAGGTTTATTGGTGTTGAATATATTGGAATTAAATTTATGAGCTTGTTATACGTCCAATAAAGCAAAATACAGATGCAATGTAGGATATATTGGACTGACTAGGCTTTTCTGATCGCACCCTTCTACTCATGTGTTTACCTAGCTTTACTGGAAGTAGGATTCCCATCATGAAATTTACAGTTATTAATTTTATGCAGCACAGCATGTCCCTATATCTTAGCTTTGGGATGTGGTAGGACAAAAATTACCACACCACTGTCTTCGTCAGGACCTCCCTGACACACGGTGTGGGTTTGAAGAAGATCTGAAGAGGTCACATATTTTACCCAAAAAAACACTAAGGGGTAACCCTTTGTGTTTTTTTAGACTAAATTTTTGACCATCTCAGATTTCTTCCACACTCACGATGTTGATTAGGCAGGTCCTGACTTACACAAAGGTGTGATTATTTTCAGCCTATCTCATCCCAAAGCTGAGATATGAGGTCTAACGTAAGTGGGATTTTCTCTCAATAGGTTTATTTGTGTTGAATATATTGGAATTAAATTTATGAGCTTGTTATACATCCAATAAAGAAAAATACAGATGCAATGTAGGATATATTGGACTGACTAGGCTTTTCTGATCGCACCCTTCTTCTCATGTGTTTACCTAGCTTCACTGTAAGTAGGAATCCCATCATGAAATTTACAGTTATTAATTTTATGCAGCACAGCATGTCCCTATATCTTAGCTTTGGGATGTGGTAGGGCAAAAATTACCACACCACTGTTTTCGTCAGGACCTCTCTGACACACAGTGTGGGTTTGAAGAAGATCTGAAGAGGTCACATATTTCACCCAAAAAAACACTAAGGGGTACCCCTTTGTGTTTTTTCAGACTAAATTATTGACCGTCTCAGATTTCTTCCAAACTCACGATGTTGATTAGGCACGTCCTGACTTACACAAAGGTGTGATTATTTTCAGCCTATCTCATCCCAAAGCTGAGATATGAGGACAAACTTAACTGGGATTTTCTCTCAATAGGTTTATTGGTGTTGAATATATTGGAATTAAATTTATGAGCTTTTTATACATCCAATAAAGCAAAATACAGATGCAATGTAGGATATATTGGACTGACAAGGCTTTTCTGATCGCACCCTTCTACTCATGTGTTTACCTAGCTTCACTGGAATGAGGAATCCCATCATGAAATTTACAGTTATACATTTTATGCAGCACAACATGTCCCTATATCTTAGCTTTGGGATGTGGTAGGGCAACAATTACCACACCACTGTCTTCGTCAGGACCTCTCTGACACATGGTGTGGGTTTGAAGAAGATCTGAAGAGGTCACATATTTCACCCAAAAAAACACTAAGGGGTACCCCTTTGTGTTTTTTTAGACTAAATTTTTGACCATCTCAGATTTCTTCCACACTCACGATGTTGATTAGGCAGGTCCTGACTTACACAAAGGTGTGATTATTTTCAGCCTATCTCATCCCAAAGCTGAGTAATGAGGACAAACTTAACTGGGATTTTCTCTCAATAGGTTTATTGGTGTTGAATATATTGGAATTAAATTTATGAGCTTTTTATACATCCAATAAAGCAAAATACAGATGCAATGTAGGATATATTGGACTGACTAGGCTTTTCTGATCGCACCCTTCTACTCATGTGTTTACCTAGCTTCACTGGAATGAGGAATCCCATCATGAAATTTACAGTTATACATTTTATGCAGCACAACATGTCCCTATATCTTAGCTTTGGGATGTGGTAGGGCAACAATTGCCACACCACTGTCTTCGTCAGGACCTCTCTGACACACGGTGTGGGTTTGAAGAAGATCTGAAGAGGTCACATATTTCACCCAAAAAAACACTAAGGGGTACCCCTTTGTGTTTTTTTAGACTAAATTTTTGACCATCTCAGATTTCTTCCACACTCACGATGTTGATTAGGCAGGTCCTGACTTACACAAAGGTGTGATTATTTTCAGCCTATCTCATCCCAAAGCTGAGATATGAGGACCTACGTAACTGGGATTTTCGCTCAATAGGTCTATTGGTGTTGAATATATTGGAATTAAATTTATGAGATTGTTATACGTCCAATAACGCAAAATACAGATGCAGTGTAGGATATATTGGACTGACTAGGCTTTTCTGATCGCACCCTTCTACTCATGTGTTTACCTAGCTTCACTGGAAGTAGGAATCCCATCATGAAATTTACAGTTATAAATTTTATGCAGCAAAACATATCCCTATATCTCAGCTTTGGGATGTGGCAGGGCAACAATTACCACACCACTCTCTTCGTCAGGACCTCCCTGACACACGGTGTGGGTTTGAAGAAGATCTGAGGAGGTCACTTTTTTCACCCAAAAAAAAACTGAGGGGTACCCCTTTGTGTTTTTTTAGACTAAATTTTTGACCATCTCAGATTTCTTCCAAACTCACGATGTTGATTAAGCAGGTCCTGACTTACACAGAGGTGTGATTATTTTCAGCCTATCTCATCCCAAAGCTGAGATATGAGGACTTACGTAACTGGGATTTTCGCTCAATAGGTTTATTGGTGTTGAATATATTGGAATTAAATTTATGAGATTGTTATACATCCAATAAAGCAAAATACAGATGCAGTGTAGAGTATATTGGACTGACTTGGCTTTTCTTATCTCACCCTTCTACTCATGGGTTTACCTATCTTCACTGGAAATAGGAATCCCATCTTGCAATTTACAGTTATACATTTTATGCAGCAAAACATGTCCTTATATCTTAGCTTCGGGATGTGGCAGGGCAACAATTACCACACCACTCTCTTCGTCAGGACCTCCCTGACACACGGTGTGGGTTTGAGGAAGATGTGAGGAGGTCACTTTTTTCACCCAAAAAAACACTAAGGGGTACCCCTTTGTGTTTTTTTAGACTAAATTTTTGACCATCTCAGATTTCTTCCAAACTCACGATGTTGATTAAGCAGGTCCTGACTTACACAGAGGTGTGATTATTTTCAGCCTATCTCATCCCAAAGCTGAGATATGAGGACTTACGTAACTGGGATTTTCGCTCAATAGGTTTATTGGTGTTGAATATATTGAAATTAAATTTATGAGATTGTTATACGTCCAATAACGCAAAATACAGATGCAGTGTAGGATATATTGGACTGACTAGGCTTTTCTGATCGCACCCTTCTACTCATGTGTTTACCTAGCTTCACTGGAAGTAGGAATCCCATCATGAAATTTACAGTTATAAATTTTATGCAGCAAAACATATCCCTATATCTCAGCTTTGGGATGTGGCAGGGCAAAAATTACCACACCACTCTCTTCGTCAGGACCTCCCTGACACACGCTGTGTGTTTGAAGAAGATCTGAGGAGGTCACTTTTTTCACCCAAAAAAAAACTAAGGGGTACCCCTTTGTGTTTTTTTAGACTAAATTTTTGACCATCTCAGATTTCTTCCAAACTCACGATGTTGATTAAGCAGGTCCTGACTTACACAGAGGTGTGATTATTTTCAGCCTATCTCATCCCAAAGCTGAGATATGAGGACTTACGTAACTGGGATTTTCGCTCAATAGGTTTATTGGTGTTGAATATATTGGAATTAAATTTATGAGATTGTTATACATCCAATAAAGCAAAATACAGATGCAGTGTAGAGTATATTGGACTGACTTGGCTTTTCTTATCTCACCCTTCTACTCATGGGTTTACCTATCTTAACTGGAAATAGGAATCCCATCTTGCAATTTACAGTTATACATTTTATGCAGCAAAACATGTCCTTATATCTCAGCTTCGGGATGTGGCAGGGCAACAATTACCACACCACTCTCTTCGTCAGGACCTCCCTGACACACGGTGTGGGTTTGAAGAAGATCTGAGGAGGTCACTTTTTTCACCCAAAAAAAAAAACTAAGGGGTACCCCTTTGTGTTTTTTTAGACTAAATTTTTGACCATCTCAGATTTCTTCCAAACTCACGATGTTGATTAAGCAGGTCCTGACTTACACAGAGGTGTGATTATTTTCAGCCTATCTCATCCCAAAGCTGAGATATGAGGACTTACGTAACTGGGATTTTCGCTCAATAGGTTTATTGGTGTTGAATATATTGGAATTAAATTTATGAGATTGTTATACGTCCAATAACGCAAAATACAGATGCAGTGTAGGATATATTGGACTGACTAGGCTTTTCTGATCGCACCCTTCTACTCATGTGTTTACCTAGCTTCACTGGAAGTAGGAATCCCATCATGAAATTTACAGTTATAAATTTTATGCAGCAAAACATGTCCCTATATCTCAGCTTTGGGATGTGGCAGGGCAAAAATTACCACACCACTCTCTTCGTCAGGACCTCTCTGACACACGGTGTGTGTTTGAAGAAGATCTGAGGAGGTCAATTTTTTCACCCAAAAAAACACTAAGGGGTACCCCTTTGTGTTTTTTTAGACTAAATTTTTGACCATCTCAGATTTCTTTCAAACTCACGATGTTGATTAAGCAGGTCCTGACTTACACAGGGGTGTGATTATTTTCAGCCTATCTCATCCCAAAGCTGAGATATGAGGACTTACGTAACTGGGATTTTCGCTCAATAGGTTTATTGGTGTTGAATATATTGGAATTAAATTTATGAGATTGTTATACGTCCAATAACGCAAAATACAGATGCAGTGTAGGATATATTGGACTGACTAGGCTTTTCTGATCGCACCCTTCTACTCATGTGTTTACCTAGCTTCACTGGAAGTAGGAATCCCATCATGAAATTTACAGTTATAAATTTTATGCAGCAAAACATGTCCCTATATCTCAGCTTTGGGATGTGGCAGGGCAAAAATTACCACACCACTCTCTTCGTCAGGACCTCTCTGACACACGGTGTGTGTTTGAAGAAGATCTGAGGAGGTCATATTTTTCACCCAAAAAAACACTAAGGGGTACCCCTTTGTGTTTTCTTAGACTAAATTTTTGACCATCTCAGATTTCTTCCAAACTCACGATGTTGATTAAGCATGTCCTGACATACACAGGGGTGTGATTATTTTCAGCCTATCTCATCCCAAAGCTGAGATATGAGGACTTACGTAACTGGGATTTTCGCTCAATAGGTTTATTGGTGTTGAATATATTGGAATTAAATTTATGAGATTGTTATACATCCAATAAAGCAAAATACAGATGCAGTGTAGAGTATATTGGACTGACTTGGCTTTTCTTATCTCACCCTTCTACTCATGGGTTTACCTATCTTCACTGGAAATAGGAATCCCATCTTGCAATTTAGTTATACATTTTATGCAGCAAAACATGTCCTTCTATCTCAGCTTCGGGATGTGGCAGGGCAACAATTACCACACCACTCTCTTCGTCAGGACCTCCCTGACACACGGTGTGGGTTTGAAGAAGATCTGAGGAGGTCACTTTTTTCACCCAAAAAAAAAAACTAAGGGGTACCCCTTTGTGTTTTTTTAGACTAAATTTTTGACCATCTCAGATTTCTTCCAAACTCACGATGTTGATTAAGCATGTCCTGACTTACACAGGGGTGTGATTATTTTCAGCCTATCTCATCCCAAAGCTGAGATATGAGGACTTACGTAACTGGGATTTTCGCTCAATAGGTTTATTGGTGTTGAATATTTTGGAATTAAATTTGTGAGATTGTTATACATCCAATAACGCAACATACAGATGCAGTGTAGGATATATTGGACTGACTAGGCTTTTCTGATCGCACCCTTCTACTCATGTGTTTACCTAGCTTCACTGGAAGTAGGAATCCCATCATGAAATTTACAGTTATAAATTTTATGCAGCAAAACATGTCCCTATATCTCAGCTTTGGGATGTGGCAGGGAAAAAATTACCACACCACTCTCTTCGTCAGGACCTCCCTGACACACAGTGTGTGTTTGAAGAAGATCTGAGGAGGTCAATTTTTTCACCCAAAAAAACACTAAGGGGTACCCCTTTGTGTTTTTTTAGACTAAATTTTTGACCATCTCAGATTTCTTCCAAACTCACGATGTTGATTAAGCATGTCCTGACTTACACAGGGGTGTGATTATTTTCAGCCTATCTCATCCCAAAGCTGAGATATGAGGACTTACGTAACTGGGATTTTCGCTCAATAGGTTTATTGGTGTTGAATATATTGGAATTAAATTCATGAGATTGTTATACATCCAATAAAGCAAAATACAGATGCAGTGTAGAGTATATTGGACTGACTTGGCTTTTCTTATCTCACCCTTCTACTCATGGGTTTACCTATCTTCACTGGAAATAGGAATCCCATCTTGAAATTTACAGTTATACATTTTATGCAGCAAAACATGTCCCTATATCTCAGCTTTGGGATGTGGCAGGGCAAGAATTACCACACAACTCTCTTCGTCAGGACCTCTCTGACACACGGTGTGTGTTTGAAGAAGATCTGAGGAGGTCAATTTTTTCACCCAAAAAAACACTAAAGGGTACCCCTTTGTGTTTTTTTAGACTAAATTTTTGACCATCTCAGATTTCTTCCATACTCACGATGTTGATTAAGCAGGTCCTGACTTACACAGGGGTGTGATCATTTTCAGCCTATCTCATCCCAAAGCTGAGATATGAGGACTTACGTAACTGGGATTTTCGCTCAATAGGTTTATTGGTGTTGAATATATTGGAATTAAATTTATGAGATTGTTATACATCCAATAACGCAACATACAGATGCAGTGTAGGATATATTGGACTGACTAGGCTTTTCTGATCGCACCCTTCTACTCATGTGTTTACCTAGCTTCACTGGAAGTAGGAATCCCATCATGAAATTTACAGTTATAAATTTTATGCAGCAAAACATGTCCCTATATCTCAGCTTTGGGATGTGGCAGGGCAAAAATTACCACACCACTCTCTTCGTCAGGACCTCCCTGACACACGGTGTGTGTTTGAAGAAGATCTGAGGAGGTCAATTTTTTCACCCAAAAAAACACTAAGGGGTACCCCTTTGTGTTTTTTTAGACTAAATTTTTGACCATCTCAGATTTCTTCCAAACTCACGATGTTGATTAAGCATGTCCTGACTTACACAGGGGTGTGATTATTTTCAGCCTATCTCATCCCAAAGCTGAGATATGAGGACTTACGCAACTGGGATTTTCACTCAATAGGTTTATTGGTGTTGAATATATTGGAATTAAATTTATGAGATTGTTATACATCCAATAAAGCAAAATACAAATGCAGTGTAGAGTATATTGGACTGACTTGGCTTTTCTTATCTCACCCTTCTACTCATGGGTTTACCTATCTTCACTGGAAATAGGAATCCCATCTTGAAATTTACAGTTATACATTTTATGCAGCAAAACATGTCCCTATATCTCAGCTTTGGGATGTGGCAGGGCAAGAATTACCACACAACTCTCTTCGTCAGGACCTCTCTGACACACGGTGTGTGTTTGAAGAAGATCTGAGGAGGTCAATTTTTTCACCCAAAAAAACACTAAAGGGTACCCCTTTGTGTTTTTTTAGACTAAATTTTTGACCATCTCAGATTTCTTCCATACTCACGATGTTGATTAAGCAGGTCCTGACTTACACAGGGGTGTGATCATTTTCAGCCTATCTCATCCCAAAGCTGAGATATGAGGACTTACGTAACTGGGATTTTCGCTCAATAGGTTTATTGGTGTTGAATATATTGGAATTAAATTTATGAGATTGTTATACATCCAATAACGCAACATACAGATGCAGTGTAGGATATATTGGACTGACTAGGCTTTTCTGATCGCACCCTTCTACTCATGTGTTTACCTAGCTTCACTGGAAGTAGGAATCCCATCATGAAATTTACAGTTATAAATTTTATGCAGCAAAACATGTCCCTATATCTCAGCTTTGGGATGTGGCAGGGCAAAAATTACCACACCACTCTCTTCGTCAGGACCTCCCTGACACACGGTGTGTGTTTGAAGAAGATCTGAGGAGGTCAATTTTTTCACCCAAAAAAACACTAAGGGGTACCCCTTTGTGTTTTTTTAGACTAAATTTTTGACCATCTCAGATTTCTTCCAAACTCACGATGTTGATTAAGCATGTCCTGACTTACACAGGGGTGTGATTATTTTCAGCCTATCTCATCCCAAAGCTGAGATATGAGGACTTACGCAACTGGGATTTTCACTCAATAGGTTTATTGGTGTTGAATATATTGGAATTAAATTTATGAGATTGTTATACATCCAATAAAGCAAAATACAAATGCAGTGTAGAGTATATTGGACTGACTTGGCTTTTCTTATCTCACCCTTCTACTCATGGGTTTACCTATCTTCACTGGAAATAGGAATCCCATCTTGAAATTTACAGTTATACATTTTATGCAGCAAAACATGTCCCTATATCTCAGCTTTGGGATGTGGCAGGGCAAAAATTACCACACCACTCTCTTCGTCAGGACCTCTCTGACACACGGTGTGTGTTTGAAGAAGATCTGAGGAGGTCAATTTTTTCACCCAAAAAAACACTAAGGGGTACCCCTTTGTGTTTTTTTAGACTAAATTTTTGACCATCTCAGATTTCTTCCAAACTCACGATGTTGATTAAGCAGGTCCTGACTTACACAGGGGTGATTATTTTCAGCCTATCTCATCCCAAAGCTGAGATATGAGGACTTACGTAACTGGGATTTTCGCTCAATAGGTTTATTGGTGTTGAATATATTGGAATTAAATTTATGAGATTGTTATACGTCCAATAACGCAAAATACAGATGCAGTGTAGGATATATTGGACTGACTAGGCTTTTCTGATCGCACCCTTCTACTCATGTGTTTACCTAGCTTCACTGGAAGTAGGAATACCATCATGAAATTTACAGTTATAAATATTATGCAGCAAAACATGTCCCTATATCTCAGCTTTGGGATGTGGCAGGGCAAAAATTACCACACCACTCTCTTCGTCAGGACCTCTCTGACACACGGTGTGGGTTTGAAGAAGATCTGAGGAGGTCAATTTTTTCACCCAAAAGAACACTAAGGGGTACCACTTTGTGTTTTTTTAGACTAAATTTTTGACCATCTCAGATTTCTTCCAAACTCACGATGTTGATTAAGCAGGTCCTGACTTACACAGGGGTGATTATTTTCAGCCTATCTCATCCCAAAGCTGAGATATGAGGACTTACGTAACTGGGATTTTCGCTCAATAGGTTTATTGGTGTTGAATATATTGGAATTAAATTTATGAGATTGTTATACGTCCAATAACGCAAAATACAGATGCAGTGTAGGATATATTGGACTGACTAGGCTTTTCTGATCGCACCCTTCTACTCATGTGTTTACCTAGCTTCACTGGAAGTAGGAATACCATCATGAAATTTACAGTTATAAATATTATGCAGCAAAACATGTCCCTATATCTCAGCTTTGGGATGTGGCAGGGCAAAAATTACCACACCACTCTCTTCGTCAGGACCTCTCTGACACACGGTGTGGGTTTGAAGAAGATCTGAGGAGGTCAATTTTTTCACCCAAAAGAACACTAAGGGGTACCACTTTGTGTTTTTTTAGACTAAATTTTTGACCATCTCAGATTTCTTCCAAACTCACGATGTTGATTAAGCAGGTCCTGACTTACACAGGGGTGTGATTATTTTCAGCCTATCTCATCCCAAAGCTGAGATATGAGGACTTACGCAACTGGGATTTTCACTCAATAGGTTTATTGGTGTTGAATATATTGGAATTAAATTTATGAGATTGTTATACATCCAATAAAGCAAAATACAAATGCAGTGTAGAGTATATTGGACTGACTTGGCTTTTCTTATCTCACCCTTCTACTCATGGGTTTACCTATCTTCACTGGAAATAGGAATCCCATCTTGAAATTTACAGTTATACATTTTATGCAGCAAAACATGTCCCTATATCTCAGCTTTGGGATGTGGCAGGGCAAGAATTACCACACAACTCTCTTCGTCAGGACCTCTCTGACACACGGTGTGTGTTTGAAGAAGATCTGAGGAGGTCAATTTTTTCACCCAAAAAAACACTAAAGGGTACCCCTTTGTGTTTTTTTAGACTAAATTTTTGACCATCTCAGATTTCTTCCATACTCACGATGTTGATTAAGCAGGTCCTGACTTACACAGGGGTGTGATCATTTTCAGCCTATCTCATCCCAAAGCTGAGATATGAGGACTTACGTAACTGGGATTTTCGCTCAATAGGTTTATTGGTGTTGAATATATTGGAATTAAATTTATGAGATTGTTATACATCCAATAACGCAACATACAGATGCAGTGTAGGATATATTGGACTGACTAGGCTTTTCTGATCGCACCCTTCTACTCATGTGTTTACCTAGCTTCACTGGAAGTAGGAATCCCATCATGAAATTTACAGTTATAAATTTTATGCAGCAAAACATGTCCCTATATCTCAGCTTTGGGATGTGGCAGGGCAAAAATTACCACACCACTCTCTTCGTCAGGACCTCCCTGACACACGGTGTGTGTTTGAAGAAGATCTGAGGAGGTCAATTTTTTCACCCAAAAAAACACTAAGGGGTACCCCTTTGTGTTTTTTTAGACTAAATTTTTGACCATCTCAGATTTCTTCCAAACTCACGATGTTGATTAAGCATGTCCTGACTTACACAGGGGTGTGATTATTTTCAGCCTATCTCATCCCAAAGCTGAGATATGAGGACTTACGCAACTGGGATTTTCACTCAATAGGTTTATTGGTGTTGAATATATTGGAATTAAATTTATGAGATTGTTATACATCCAATAAAGCAAAATACAAATGCAGTGTAGAGTATATTGGACTGACTTGGCTTTTCTTATCTCACCCTTCTACTCATGGGTTTACCTATCTTCACTGGAAATAGGAATCCCATCTTGAAATTTACAGTTATACATTTTATGCAGCAAAACATGTCCCTATATCTCAGCTTTGGGATGTGGCAGGGCAAAAATTACCACACCACTCTCTTCGTCAGGACCTCTCTGACACACGGTGTGTGTTTGAAGAAGATCTGAGGAGGTCAATTTTTTCACCCAAAAAAACACTAAGGGGTACCCCTTTGTGTTTTTTTAGACTAAATTTTTGACCATCTCAGATTTCTTCCAAACTCACGATGTTGATTAAGCAGGTCCTGACTTACACAGGGGTGATTATTTTCAGCCTATCTCATCCCAAAGCTGAGATATGAGGACTTACGTAACTGGGATTTTCGCTCAATAGGTTTATTGGTGTTGAATATATTGGAATTAAATTTATGAGATTGTTATACGTCCAATAACGCAAAATACAGATGCAGTGTAGGATATATTGGACTGACTAGGCTTTTCTGATCGCACCCTTCTACTCATGTGTTTACCTAGCTTCACTGGAAGTAGGAATACCATCATGAAATTTACAGTTATAAATATTATGCAGCAAAACATGTCCCTATATCTCAGCTTTGGGATGTGGCAGGGCAAAAATTACCACACCACTCTCTTCGTCAGGACCTCTCTGACACACGGTGTGGGTTTGAAGAAGATCTGAGGAGGTCAATTTTTTCACCCAAAAGAACACTAAGGGGTACCACTTTGTGTTTTTTTAGACTAAATTTTTGACCATCTCAGATTTCTTCCAAACTCACGATGTTGATTAAGCAGGTCCTGACTTACACAGGGGTGATTATTTTCAGCCTATCTCATCCCAAAGCTGAGATATGAGGACTTACGTAACTGGGATTTTCGCTCAATAGGTTTATTGGTGTTGAATATATTGGAATTAAATTTATGAGATTGTTATACGTCCAATAACGCAAAATACAGATGCAGTGTAGGATATATTGGACTGACTAGGCTTTTCTGATCGCACCCTTCTACTCATGTGTTTACCTAGCTTCACTGGAAGTAGGAATACCATCATGAAATTTACAGTTATAAATATTATGCAGCAAAACATGTCCCTATATCTCAGCTTTGGGATGTGGCAGGGCAAAAATTACCACACCACTCTCTTCGTCAGGACCTCTCTGACACACGGTGTGGGTTTGAAGAAGATCTGAGGAGGTCAATTTTTTCACACAAAAGAACACTAAGGGGTACCACTTTGTGTTTTTTTAGACTAAATTTTTGACCATCTCAGATTTCTTCCAAACTCACGATGTTGATTAAGCAGGTCCTGACTTACACAGGGGTGATTATTTTCAGCCTATCTCATCCCAAAGCTGAGATATGAGGACTTACGTAACTGGGATTTTCGCTCAATAGGTTTATTGGTGTTGAATATATTGGAATTAAATTTATGAGATTGTTATACGTCCAATAACGCAAAATACAGATGCAGTGTAGGATATATTGGACTGACTAGGCTTTTCTGATCGCACCCTTCTACTCATGTGTTTACCTAGCTTCACTGGAAGTAGGAATACCATCATGAAATTTACAGTTATAAATATTATGCAGCAAAACATGTCCCTATATCTCAGCTTTGGGATGTGGCAGGGCAAAAATTACCACACCACTCTCTTCGTCAGGACCTCTCTGACACACGGTGTGGGTTTGAAGAAGATCTGAGGAGGTCAATTTTTTCACCCAAAAGAACACTAAGGGGTACCACTTTGTGTTTTTTTAGACTAAATTTTTGACCATCTCAGATTTCTTCCAAACTCACGATGTTGATTAAGCAGGTCCTGACTTACACAGGGGTGTGATTATTTTCAGCCTATCTCATCCCAAAGCTGAGATATGAGGACTTACGCAACTGGGATTTTCACTCAATAGGTTTATTGGTGTTGAATATATTGGAATTAAATTTATGAGATTGTTATACATCCAATAAAGCAAAATACAAATGCAGTGTAGAGTATATTGGACTGACTTGGCTTTTCTTATCTCACCCTTCTACTCATGGGTTTACCTATCTTCACTGGAAATAGGAATCCCATCTTGAAATTTACAGTTATACATTTTATGCAGCAAAACATGTCCCTATATCTCAGCTTTGGGATGTGGCAGGGCAAGAATTACCACACAACTCTCTTCGTCAGGACCTCTCTGACACACGGTGTGTGTTTGAAGAAGATCTGAGGAGGTCAATTTTTTCACCCAAAAAAACACTAAAGGGTACCCCTTTGTGTTTTTTTAGACTAAATTTTTGACCATCTCAGATTTCTTCCATACTCACGATGTTGATTAAGCAGGTCCTGACTTACACAGGGGTGTGATCATTTTCAGCCTATCTCATCCCAAAGCTGAGATATGAGGACTTACGTAACTGGGATTTTCGCTCAATAGGTTTATTGGTGTTGAATATATTGGAATTAAATTTATGAGATTGTTATACATCCAATAACGCAACATACAGATGCAGTGTAGGATATATTGGACTGACTAGGCTTTTCTGATCGCACCCTTCTACTCATGTGTTTACCTAGCTTCACTGGAAGTAGGAATCCCATCATGAAATTTACAGTTATAAATTTTATGCAGCAAAACATGTCCCTATATCTCAGCTTTGGGATGTGGCAGGGCAAAAATTACCACACCACTCTCTTCGTCAGGACCTCCCTGACACACGGTGTGTGTTTGAAGAAGATCTGAGGAGGTCAATTTTTTCACCCAAAAAAACACTAAGGGGTACCCCTTTGTGTTTTTTTAGACTAAATTTTTGACCATCTCAGATTTCTTCCAAACTCACGATGTTGATTAAGCATGTCCTGACTTACACAGGGGTGTGATTATTTTCAGCCTATCTCATCCCAAAGCTGAGATATGAGGACTTACGCAACTGGGATTTTCACTCAATAGGTTTATTGGTGTTGAATATATTGGAATTAAATTTATGAGATTGTTATACATCCAATAAAGCAAAATACAAATGCAGTGTAGAGTATATTGGACTGACTTGGCTTTTCTTATCTCACCCTTCTACTCATGGGTTTACCTATCTTCACTGGAAATAGGAATCCCATCTTGAAATTTACAGTTATACATTTTATGCAGCAAAACATGTCCCTATATCTCAGCTTTGGGATGTGGCAGGGCAAAAATTACCACACCACTCTCTTCGTCAGGACCTCTCTGACACACGGTGTGTGTTTGAAGAAGATCTGAGGAGGTCAATTTTTTCACCCAAAAAAACACTAAGGGGTACCCCTTTGTGTTTTTTTAGACTAAATTTTTGACCATCTCAGATTTCTTCCAAACTCACGATGTTGATTAAGCAGGTCCTGACTTACACAGGGGTGATTATTTTCAGCCTATCTCATCCCAAAGCTGAGATATGAGGACTTACGTAACTGGGATTTTCGCTCAATAGGTTTATTGGTGTTGAATATATTGGAATTAAATTTATGAGATTGTTATACGTCCAATAACGCAAAATACAGATGCAGTGTAGGATATATTGGACTGACTAGGCTTTTCTGATCGCACCCTTCTACTCATGTGTTTACCTAGCTTCACTGGAAGTAGGAATACCATCATGAAATTTACAGTTATAAATATTATGCAGCAAAACATGTCCCTATATCTCAGCTTTGGGATGTGGCAGGGCAAAAATTACCACACCACTCTCTTCGTCAGGACCTCTCTGACACACGGTGTGGGTTTGAAGAAGATCTGAGGAGGTCAATTTTTTCACCCAAAAGAACACTAAGGGGTACCACTTTGTGTTTTTTTAGACTAAATTTTTGACCATCTCAGATTTCTTCCAAACTCACGATGTTGATTAAGCAGGTCCTGACTTACACAGGGGTGATTATTTTCAGCCTATCTCATCCCAAAGCTGAGATATGAGGACTTACGTAACTGGGATTTTCGCTCAATAGGTTTATTGGTGTTGAATATATTGGAATTAAATTTATGAGATTGTTATACGTCCAATAACGCAAAATACAGATGCAGTGTAGGATATATTGGACTGACTAGGCTTTTCTGATCGCACCCTTCTACTCATGTGTTTACCTAGCTTCACTGGAAGTAGGAATACCATCATGAAATTTACAGTTATAAATATTATGCAGCAAAACATGTCCCTATATCTCAGCTTTGGGATGTGGCAGGGCAAAAATTACCACACCACTCTCTTCGTCAGGACCTCTCTGACACACGGTGTGGGTTTGAAGAAGATCTGAGGAGGTCAATTTTTTCACCCAAAAGAACACTAAGGGGTACCACTTTGTGTTTTTTTAGACTAAATTTTTGACCATCTCAGATTTCTTCCAAACTCACGATGTTGATTAAGCAGGTCCTGACTTACACAGGGGTGTGATTATTTTCAGCCTATCTCATCCCAAAGCTGAGATATGAGGACTTACGTAACTGGGATTTTCGCTCAATAGGTTTATTGGTGTTGAATATATTGGAATTAAATTTATGAGATTGTTATACGTCCAATAACGCAAAATACAGATGCAGTGTAGGATATATTGGACTGACTAGGCTTTTCTGATCGCACCCTTCTACTCATGTGTTTACCTAGCTTCACTGGAAGTAGGAATACCATCATGAAATTTACAGTTATAAATATTATGCAGCAAAACATGTCCCTATATCTCAGCTTTGGGATGTGGCAGGGCAAAAATTACCACACCACTCTCTTCGTCAGGACCTCTCTGACACACGGTGTGGGTTTGAAGAAGATCTGAGGAGGTCAATTTTTTCACCCAAAAGAACACTAAGGGGTACCACTTTGTGTTTTTTTAGACTAAATTTTTGACCATCTCAGATTTCTTCCAAACTCACGATGTTGATTAAGCAGGTCCTGACTTACACAGGGGTGTGATTATTTTCAGCCTATCTCATCCCAAAGCTGAGATATGAGGACTTATGTAACTGGGATTTTCGCTCAATAGGTTTATTGGTGTTGAATATATTGGAATTAAATTCATGAGATTGTTATACATCCAATAAAGCAAAATACAGATGCAATGTAGAGTATATTGGACTGACTTGGCTTTTCTTATCTCACCCTTCTACTCATGGGTTTACCTATCTTCACTGGAAATAGGAATCCCATCTTGAAATTTACAGTTATACATTTTATGCAGCAAAACATGTCCCTATATCTCAGCTTTGGGATGTGGCAGGGCAAAAATTACCACACCACTCTCTTCGTCAGGACCTCTCTGACACACGGTGTGTGTTTGAAGAAGATCTGAGGAGGTCAATTTTTTCACTCAAAAAAACACTAAGGGGTACCCCTTTGTGTTTTTTTAGACTAAATTTTTGACCATCTCAGATTTCTTCCAAACTCACGATGTTGATTAAGCAGGTCCTGACTTACACAGGGGTGTGATTATTTTCAGCCTATCTCATCCCAAAGCTGAGATATGAGGACTTACGTAACTGGGATTTTCGCTCAATAGGTTTATTGGTGTTGAATATATTGGAATTAAATTTATGAGATTGTTATACGTCCAATAACGCAATATACAGATGCAGTGTAGGATATATTGGACTGACTAGGCTTTTCTGATCGCACCCTTCTACTCATGTGTTTACCTAGCTTCACTGGAAGTAGGAATACCATCATGAAATTTACAGTTATAAATATTATGCAGCAAAACATGTCCCTATATCTCAGCTTTGGGATGTGGCAGGGCAAAAATTACCACACCACTCTCTTCGTCAGGACCTCTCTGACACACGGTGTGGGTTTGAAGAAGATCTGAGGAGGTCAATTTTTTCACCCAAAAGAACACTAAGGGGTACCACTTTGTGTTTTTTTAGACTAAATTTTTGACCATCTCAGATTTCTTCCAAACTCACGATGTTGATTAAGCAGGTCCTGACTTACACAGGGGTGTGATTATTTTCAGCCTATCTCATCCCAAAGCTGAGATATGAGGACTTATGTAACTGGGATTTTCGCTCAATAGGTTTATTGGTGTTGAATATATTGGAATTAAATTCATGAGATTGTTATACATCCAATAAAGCAAAATACAGATGCAATGTAGAGTATATTGGACTGACTTGGCTTTTCTTATCTCACCCTTCTACTCATGGGTTTACCTATCTTCACTGGAAATAGGAATCCCATCTTGAAATTTACAGTTATACATTTTATGCAGCAAAACATGTCCCTATATCTCAGCTTTGGGATGTGGCAGGGCAAAAATTACCACACCACTCTCTTCGTCAGGACCTCTCTGACACACGGTGTGGGTTTGAAGAAGATCTGAGGAGGTCAATTTTTTCACTCAAAAAAACACTAAGGGGTACCCCTTTGTGTTTTTTTAGACTAAATTTTTGACCATCTCAGATTTCTTCCAAACTCACGATGTTGATTAAGCAGGTCCTGACTTACACAGGGGTGTGATTATTTTCAGCCTATCTCATCCCAAAGCTGAGATATGAGGACTTACGTAACTGGGATTTTCGCTCAATAGGTTTATTGGTGTTGAATATATTGGAATTAAATTTATGAGATTGTTATACGTCCAATAACGCAAAATACAGATGCAGTGTAGGATATATTGGACTGACTAGGCTTTTCTGATCGCACCCTTCTACTCATGTTTCACTGGAAGTAGGAATCCAATCATGAAATTTACAGTTATAAAGTTTATGCAGCAAAACATGTCCCTATATCTCAGCTTTGGGATGTGGCAGGGCAAAAATTACCACACCACTCTCTTTGTCAGGACCTCTCTGACACACGGTGTGGGTTTGAAGAAGATCTGAGGAGGTCAATTTTTTCACCCAAAAAAACACTAAGGGGTACCACTTTGTGTGTTTTTAGACTAAATTTTTGACCATCTCAGATTTCTTCCAAACTCACGATGTTGATTAAGCAGGTCCTGACTTACACAGGGGTGTGATTATTTTCAGCCTATCTCATCCCAAAGCTGAGATATGAGGACTTATGTAACTGGGATTTTCGCTCAATAGGTTTATTGGTGTTGAATATATTGGAATTAAATTCATGAGATTGTTATACATCCAATAAAGCAAAATACAGATGCAATGTAGAGTATATTGGACTGACTTGGCTTTTCTTATCTCACCCTTCTACTCATGTGTTTACCTAGCTTCACTGGAAGTAGGAATCCAATCATGAAATTTACAGTTATAAAGTTTATGCAGCAAAACATGTCCCTATATCTCAGCTTTGGGATGTGGCAGGGCAAAAATTACCACACCACTCTCTTTGTCAGGACCTCTCTGACACACGGTGTGGGTTTGAAGAAGATCTGAGGAGGTCAATTTTTTCACCCAAAAAAACACTAAGGGATACCACTTTGTGTGTTTTTAGACTAAATTTTTGACCATCTCAGATTTCTTCCAAACTCACGATGTTGATTAAGCAGGTCCTGACTTACACAGGGGTGTGATTATTTTCAGCCTATCTCATCCCAAAGCTGAGATATGAGGACTTACGTAACTGGGATTTTCGCTCAATAGGTTTATTGGTGTTGAATATATTGGAATTAAACTTATGAGATTGTTATACATCCAATAACGCAAAATACAGATGCAGTGTAGGATATATTGGACTGACTAGGCTTTTCTGATCGCACCCTTCTACTCATGTGTTTACCTAGCTTCACTGGAAGTAGGAATCCAATCATGAAATTTACAGTTATAAAGTTTATGCAGCAAAACATGTCCCTATATCTCAGCTTTGGGATGTGGCAGGGCAAAAATTACCACACCACTCTCTTTGTCAGGACCTCTCTGACACACGGTGTGGGTTTGAAGAAGATCTGAGGAGGTCAATTTTTTCACCCAAAAAAACACTAAGGGGTACCACTTTGTGTGTTTTTAGACTAAATTTTTGACCATCTCAGATTTCTTCCAAACTCACGATGTTGATTAAGCAGGTCCTGACTTACACAGGGGTGTGATTATTTTCAGCCTATCTCATCCCAAAGCTGAGATATGAGGACTTATGTAACTGGGATTTTCGCTCAATAGGTTTATTGGTGTTGAATATATTGGAATTAAATTCATGAGATTGTTATACATCCAATAAAGCAAAATACAGATGCAGTGTAGAGTATATTGGACTGACTTGGCTTTTCTTATCTCACCCTTCTACTCATGGGTTTACCTATCTTCACTGGAAATAGGAATCCCATCTTGAAATTTACAGTTATACATTTTATGCAGCAAAACATGTCCCTATATCTCAGCTTTGGGATGTGGCAGGGCAAGAATTACCACACAACTCTCTTCGTCAGGACCTCTCTGACACACGGTGTGTGTTTGAAGAAGATCTGAGGAGGTCAATTTTTTCACCCAAAAAAACACTAAAGGGTACCCCTTTGTGTTTTTTTAGACTAAATTTTTGACCATCTCAGATTTCTTCCATACTCACGATGTTGATTAAGCAGGTCCTGACTTACACAGGGGTGATTATTTTCAGCCTATCTCATCCCAAAGCTGAGATATGAGGACTTACGTAACTGGGATTTTCGCTCAATAGGTTTATTGGTGTTGAATATATTGGAATTAAATTTATGAGATTGTTATACGTCCAATAACGCAAAATACAGATGCAGTGTAGGATATATTGGACTGACTAGGCTTTTCTGATCGCACCCTTCTACTCATGTGTTTACCTAGCTTCACTGGAAGTAGGAATACCATCATGAAATTTACAGTTATAAATATTATGCAGCAAAACATGTCCCTATATCTCAGCTTTGGGATGTGGCAGGGCAAAAATTACCACACCACTCTCTTCGTCAGGACCTCTCTGACACACGGTGTGGGTTTGAAGAAGATCTGAGGAGGTCAATTTTTTCACCCAAAAGAACACTAAGGGGTACCACTTTGTGTTTTTTTAGACTAAATTTTTGACCATCTCAGATTTCTTCCAAACTCACGATGTTGATTAAGCAGGTCCTGACTTACACAGGGGTGTGATTATTTTCAGCCTATCTCATCCCAAAGCTGAGATATGAGGACTTATGTAACTGGGATTTTCGCTCAATAGGTTTATTGGTGTTGAATATATTGGAATTAAATTCATGAGATTGTTATACATCCAATAAAGCAAAATACAGATGCAATGTAGAGTATATTGGACTGACTTGGCTTTTCTTATCTCACCCTTCTACTCATGGGTTTACCTATCTTCACTGGAAATAGGAATCCCATCTTGAAATTTACAGTTATACATTTTATGCAGCAAAACATGTCCCTATATCTCAGCTTTGGGATGTGGCAGGGCAAAAATTACCACACCACTCTCTTTGTCAGGACCTCTCTGACACACGGTGTGGGTTTGAAGAAGATCTGAGGAGGTCAATTTTTTCACCCAAAAAAACACTAAGGGGTACCACTTTGTGTGTTTTTAGACTAAATTTTTGACCATCTCAGATTTCTTCCAAACTCACGATGTTGATTAAGCAGGTCCTGACTTACACAGGGGTGTGATTATTTTCAGCCTATCTCATCCCAAAGCTGAGATATGAGGACTTATGTAATTGGGATTTTCGCTCAATAGGTTTATTGGTGTTGAATATATTGGAATTAAATTCATGAGATTGTTATACATCCAATAAAGCAAAATACAGATGCAATGTAGAGTATATTGGACTGACTTGGCTTTTCTTATCTCACCCTTCTACTCATGTGTTTACCTAGCTTCACTGGAAGTAGGAATCCAATCATGAAATTTACAGTTATAAAGTTTATGCAGCAAAACATGTCCCTATATCTCAGCTTTGGGATGTGGCAGGGCAAAAATTACCACACCACTCTCTTTGTCAGGACCTCTCTGACACACGGTGTGGGTTTGAAGAAGATCTGAGGAGGTCAATTTTTTCACCCAAAAAAACACTAAGGGATACCACTTTGTGTGTTTTTAGACTAAATTTTTGACCATCTCAGATTTCTTCCAAACTCACGATGTTGATTAAGCAGGTCCTGACTTACACAGGGGTGTGATTATTTTCAGCCTATCTCATCCCAAAGCTGAGATATGAGGACTTACGTAACTGGGATTTTCGCTCAATAGGTTTATTGGTGTTGAATATATTGGAATTAAATTTATGAGATTGTTATACGTCCAATAACGCAAAATACAGATGCAGTGTAGGATATATTGGACTGACTAGGCTTTTCTGATCGCACCCTTCTACTCATGTGTTTACCTAGCTTCACTGGAAGTAGGAATCCAATCATGAAATTTACAGTTATAAAGTTTATGCAGCAAAACATGTCCCTATATCTCAGCTTTGGGATGTGGCAGGGCAAAAATTACCACACCACTCTCTTTGTCAGGACCTCTCTGACACACGGTGTGGGTTTGAAGAAGATCTGAGGAGGTCAATTCTTTCACCCAAAAAAACACTAAGGGGTACCACTTTGTGTGTTTTTAGACTAAATTTTTGACCATCTCAGATTTCTTCCAAACTCACGATGTTGATTAAGCAGGTCCTGACTTACACAGGGGTGTGATTATTTTCAGCCTATCTCATCCCAAAGCTGAGATATGAGGACTTATGTAACTGGGATTTTCGCTCAATAGGTTTATTGGTGTTGAATATATTGGAATTAAATTCATGAGATTGTTATACATCCAATAAAGCAAAATACAGATGCAGTGT